>NC_090653.1:32241701-32541701 GCF_040937935.1 Hyperolius riggenbachi | reverse complement strand
GGACTTAACACCTAGAACGTTTTCGTTTTTTTCTTAAGCACCAGCGATAAAAAAAAAACGCCCTGAAAGCGCTTGTGCAGTGATTTTCTATGAGAGTGTTCACATCTGAGCGGTTCAATTCCGATCCGCTCACCAAAGCGCTGCCTGTACCATTTTCAGAGCGATTTGCCTCAATGGAAGGTATAGGGAAATTGAAATGTGCTTGAAAAAGTGCTTTGTATAGGGATTTCCCCAACACGTTCATGAATAAATGCATTGTATTTATTAATTTCCGGGTGAAAGAGTTCACTTCCTGACATTAGGAATTGAAAAACCGAATCGCTCTGCAAAAGCGCTTAGAAAAGCTCTTTACAAATAATCCATAACGCTGAAGTAAGCTCCGGGAGGCGCTAAAAAAATAGCGCACATAAACGCAAAATGCAAGCGCTCGCATCTTATGATGTGAACAGGGCCTAAGGGCAGGTGCACACAAAAAAACGCTAGCAGTTTTTGAAGAGGTTTTTCAGAGCGATTCTAGGCATGTTTGTAGAGATTTTCTAAACATGCCTAGCATTTCTTATATTTGGTTATAATACAGCTGAATCTGAACAGCTACTGTAACAAAACCGCTTGGAAAACCGCTTGTAGCCTTTTTCTGAGCAGTTTTCCACTTTCCTATATTTTACATTGAGGCAGAAATGTCTCAGAAATCTCAAAAATGCTGCAGGACAGGAGTTTACATTTGTAAACAACCCCCTGCAGGATAACTACACCAGTTACAAAGATTTTAACAAACATCCCTAAACTAGCTTCCCTGTCTGCTTTCCATGTCTCAGCTGGACTGACACAGAACTTGAACTTTGTCTGAAGAGCTGTGAGCAAACGTGATTCAGATATACTCTGAAATGTGAACAGTCCTACCTGGATGTATAAAAACACTCCCTGCAGATGGAAAAATGCGAATGCAACAATGAAAGATTGCAGCAGCGCCATCTGAACTGCTGTCATAGTTTAAAGCAAGCACGGTTCGGCATGTTTCGAAAATCATAGCTGGGTATAGGCTGCAATGAAAAGGTAATTTTGCCCGCAGGACAATTCACTAAAATGCTGCTTTCGGACCCCAGAATACCTTTCCCATTCCAAAGTACCCACTTCTCCATTTGTGTACATACAGCGCAACAACTCCATCCAGCCTCAAGGTGGCGATGCTGAACAGAAGGCAGATAAACTTGTCATTTCAGCGGTGAGGCATTCCCTCTATAACCCCGACCCCTGCACAACACCCAGGCGAAACAAGTCAATAGGGTGCTGAACACGTTTGGGCGCTGCCAACAGCCATGATCAGCGGCTATAACCAGAAATAGTGTGTGGGGGAGGGGTGGGAATTTGAGTAGTGGGGTCAGCTAGGGTTAAATGTGGGGAGGAGTGTAATCTGTAATCTTACTGATATTCCACTAGTGGCCAATTCCCGCAACCAAATTATTGTGCTGCTGTTTTTACATGTACGTCAACCAGAAGCCCAGATAGAACTACATAAGTAAAACAATTGCAGGACCAGTTCAGCAGATCGCACTGCATTTTAGATAACTGCAGTTTAGAAGTATCGTCATTCTTTAAAGCAAAACTGAATTGAAAATAAACTTATGATATAATGAATTGTATGTGTAGTACAGCTAAAAAATTGAACATTAGTAGCAAAGAAAATAGTCTCATTGTTTTCCAGTACAGGAAGAGAACCCAAAGTGAGAGGGATATGGGGGCTGCCATATTTCCTTTTAAAGTGAACCAGAGATGAAGCACCCTCATGTATTTTACCATAGAAATCAGTGGGAACATTAGAGAAAACATTTACTCTGCTCTCTGTTTCATCCTCACTGCTAAAAGTGTCTTATCAGCTGAGATAAGAATCCCGGACTGAGCATTGAGTCTGGCTTTGCTATAATGACTCAGCTATAATGATTCCTGAGCAGAGCCAGCAGGGGGCAGGCTTGGACTTGAAGACACCAAAGAACACAGTCTCAGCTATAATCATTCTGTAGCAAAGCTAGACTGAGTGCTCAGTCGGGATTCTTATCAGAGGTGATAACAGGCAAATTAAACAGAGAACAATGAAACAAAGAGCAGATTAGGTGTTTACTGTCATGTTCCCACTGATTTATAAGGTAAAATACATGAGGGTGCTTCATCTCTGGTTCTCTTTAAACAATACCAGCTGTCTGGCAGTCCCGATCCCAAGTTTCTAATACTTTTAGCCATAGCCCCTGAACAAGCAATAAGCAAATCAGGTACTCTGACTCAGCTGACTCTGGTTTTACTGGATTAGCCCCATGCTTGTTCCAGGGTTTTGACTCAGACATGTATGCCAAGAGATCAGCAGGACAGATAGGCAACTGGCATGGTTCACAAGGAAATAAATAAGGCAGCCTCCATATCACTCTCACTTCGAGCTTCTCTGAGCTATTTGACCCACTAGGTGGATTACAGTCCTGTATTCTGAAGCACTTTAACAGCTGAGAGACAGGTTGAGATAAGATTTTACTGCAGGAAAGTTGAAAGAGTCATTATTCCTGCTTTGTGTTATAGCTTAAAAAGACAGTGTGTGGTTTTAAAACAACAAATGTAACAGAATGATGCAATGTTATAAAACAAACAAAAAAAACGACCTCTCCAGCACCCGCCACATATCTGCATAAAGTGACCTTTTAACTTGTACAGTTGGAAAACAAAACAAAACAGGAACCCGATCCCTACTAAGATGTAATTTCTGCATAGGAAAAAAACAACACCACAATATGTACACTGAGTACAGAAAGTAGATATATTGCTGCTGTTTACATGTTCCCTCTCGGCACAAAAAGGCAAATAAAAACCTAGAAATAAAACAAATCTAGTATAAAAGACTGTTACAAGCTTAGGAAAATACCAGCAGAATATAGTGACTGTTATATAAATTATTGGATCCCCACTAAGCACTGAGGCGTGGGGAGGATGGGCTGTGGAGGCGGGGCCAGGTTTGGAGGTAGGAGCGATGTAAAGTTGTCTTCAGCGACACTCTGGGATTGGATCCCTTGAAACACGATGCAGATCAGTGGGTGTGGTCAGGCTCCAGTCTAGATAGGCGTCACTGCGTGACGAGCCTCACCTTCTTGTGCTCCTGAAATATGGGGGGTGTAATAAAGGACACTGCTTGGTTTCGGGTACACCCTGGTTGGCTCCTGTAATCCAGGTAACGACAGTGAGCTGGGGATGGTAAGGTTGTCTCTCTCCTATGGGGTGCGCCGTTTTGCTGTAGGTCCATTTGATGCACAACGCAGGTGCCTCTCCATAAAAGTTTGGCTGGAGAACCGTGCGAGAAGAAACGTCTTCTGACTTTCAGTCTATCTCCTCATGAACTCCATGAGACCAGCCTTATTTCTGCTCCTTGGTTGGGGCGTAATACAACTCCAGAGGCTTGCTGACTTTCCAGTACTTCTCATTCACTAGCTCCAGCGTTAACGACCCATTCAGAGTCTGAGGAAGAAAGAAATAGCAAGAGGGGATTAAGCATGAATTAAAGGGGGTTGTGACATCAAAAAATAAATAAATAAATAAAAAGCAGCCCAACCCCCTCCCCCCCCCCCCCCCCCCCCCCAAAGAAAATCATAACCCCAATTTTTTTTTTTGTAGCTTGGTCTGGGTGCCTTTGCATAACTGAACTGTGCAGTTCCAGCGGGAATGTGGGAAGTTTTAGTTTTTTTAGCTGTAGTAACAAATTTACCTCAGCATGCAAATAACAGAAAGCATCCTATTCCAGATAAGATAAGGAAACTATGACCAGAAGGAAACTGAATCCCCCCCTCTTTTTGTAGCGTTTACACAGTGATGTAATAATATTTTTTCTTTTATACAGATGTCACCCAGTCTCCCTACAACAGCCTACGGACATGAAACACAGCCTACGGACATGAAACGGATATGGTTCTTGAGATATTAAGTAGGGGGGGGGGGGGGGGGGGGGGCTGAGGGAACTTTTGTCAAACAAAAAACAATCCTTTTAAGATCTCAAAAACAATTAAAAAAATAGAAATAGGTTGTCAGTAATAATACTGTGTGTTAAAGGAATACTGTAGGGGGGGTCGGGGAAAATGAGTTGAACTTACCCGTGGCTTGTAATGGTCCCCCCGCAGACATCCTGTGCCTGCGCAGCCACTCACTGATGCTATGGCCCCGCCTCTGGTTCACTTCTGGAATTTCTGACTTTAAAATCAGAAAACCCCTGCGCCTGCGTTGCCGTGTCCTCGCTTCCCCTGATGTCACCAGGAGTGTATAGCACAAGCCCAGTATGGTCTGTGCCTGCGCAGTACGCTCCTGGTGACATCAGGGGAAGCGAGGACACGGCAACACAGGCGCAGGGGTTTTCTGATTTTAAAGTCAGAAATTCCAGAAGTGAACCAGAGGCGGGGCCATAGCATCGGTGAGTGGCTGCGCGGGGCACAGGATGCCTGCGGGGGACCATTAGAAGCCCCGGGTAAGTTCAACTCATTTTCCCCCGACCCCCCTACAGTATTCCTTTAAATAAACCTCACAGCTTTGGGTAAGGGAGCCGTGGGACATCATGTATTCTTCAACGCCTGGAAAATGGGAATAACCACAGAGGGAGGCGCAAAGGGGTGGAAATCTAGGGAAGTTCTGGGGGGTTCCGTGACTCTAGTTATACCTCTGCGCAGAGTGATGACCTCATCAATGCAGTAATGCTGCCTACCTTGTACAAGCAAGCATGTAACTACCAAAGGAAGAAAAAGTGGACTATTTTGAACTTTCACTGCCAATCACGTTACCAGAACTTCCCTATAAGGTTTCCTTGCAAGTCATCTAAATCATACTGGCCCCAAACATGGTATAAAATGGCGGATGTACTTACTGTGTATTGTCCTCCGGCCGCCCCTGCACAGATATAAATTGTGTATTGCTTCTCGCTGACCTCCCCCAGCGACACGGCTTCTGTCCCTCCTCGCTGAGCCTGTTCTCTAAAGCGATCCGAAGCGCCAAATACTTGGAGAGATGGTCAACCGTGGCGTTTGCTGTGGTCTTCACAAACCTGCAGAGAAAGTGTTGGTCAGGATCCTCTCTGACATAGATCAGGATAGGCAAGAAGGCTCTTTCACACAGACAGCTGCTCCCCAGGATCTGCTGGGAGGTAGTAAACACTTCGCATGATGGTTGCAAATGCTGCAGTTTTGTATTTTTGGAGAGTAGTTGGATTCCCAGGTTGTGAGGGCACCAGGGGAGTGGGGTTGCAGATGATGCTCCCAGGCTGTGGCAGCGCTTGGATCCCGCCTGTACTGCCCAGCTCTGTTTAATGCAGTAATGTAGCTCCCAATCACTTAGCAGTGCTAGGGTGGGGGCATAGAGACAGGCTGCGTGAGCCGCACCTGCTACCATGTATTTGCATTACTGTATTATGTGAATCCGAGGTCTCTTTCTAGGACAGAGTTCTTGCTAGATCTGGTACTGCATTTACACTTGCTGTGTCTTTATATATACTGGAAGGCTTACCCTGCAGATCATTTAAAGATATACATTCCACAAGAATAGAGGCTTTAAATGAACAATTAGTCTTTTATTCCTCCTTTTATGTTTTCTTCAAGATTGCGGATAAGCATGCAGCAACAATTTCAAGATTCCATATCACAAAAGGACTGCCTGACACGTGTTTCACGGTCGAAGACCGCTTCCTCAGAGGCATACAGTATATACACGCATCAGCTGTTGATATATGACCGCAATCTGCTAAGAATGGAGAACGAACATTCACCGACGATATCTTGGACGCTGAGACGTGTCCGTGAATGGCAAGAGACGCGTCTCAGCGTCTGAGATATCGTCGGTGAACGTTAGTTCTCCATTCTTAGCAGATTGCGGTCATATACTGTTTGATCATCAACAGCTGATGTGTGTATATACTGCATACCTCTGAGGAAGCGGTCTTTGACCGCGAAACACGTGTCAGGCAGTCCTTTTGTGATGTGGAATCCTGAAATTGTTGCTGCATGCTTATCCGCAATCTTGAAGAAAACATAAAAGGAGGAATAAAAGACTAATTGTTCATTTAAAGCCCTGTATCTCTTGTGGAATGTATATTACAGTATTATAGGGGTGGAACAATACTACTGTGTTTAAAGATCAATTAAAGAGCCAGGTGCTACCTGGGAGTGAGCATGCACCATTCTGTGTGTTTAAGGCCCTATTTCCACTCGGGTTCCATGTCAAGTTTCTGAATCGGACGTGGCACCGTACCGCTGTAAATCTACAGCCGAATCACCGTGCCATACAAGGCTATAGGGATTCAAGTGTGTGCTGCGGAAAACTGTAGCGTAGTGTCCAGAATCGCACCGGCATGTGATTTGGATGGCATAGTCAGCATTTCCCAGTGCGACACGGGGCCTGTACACTGCTGCGCTTGCACCGAGTTTATAGAATCGAATGCGATTTTTAAATCGCAAAGCCTTTGTGCCCAGGTCTTCATGATTTTTCCAAAGACCTTGCGATTAAAAAACGCATGCAATTTTAAAAGTGCAGCAGTGTGTACAGGCCCTAAGATGCAGGGAAATGCTGCGTATTCTGCTCAAGTGGAAACGGGCCTTTAAATGATATCCAAGGCGATTAATTAAATCTAGCTTTACTTACCTGGGGCTCCTTCCAGCTCCTAGAAGTCATTTTGTGTCCCTCACTGCAGCTCCGGGTCTTCTCACATCTCCTGCTAGCAGCCTCTGTAGGATCACCGCCCCCCGAGTGGTTGGCGTCTTCTGCACATGCCTGGGCATGCAAACATGCCCATGTCACCAGGAACATACTGCAGAGGCACAGTACGATGATGTGACCACGGCTGTGCACAAGACGCCCAACCATCAGGAGTCGGCGCTCCTTCAGAGGCTGCTAGCGTGAGATGTGAGAAGACCGGAGCTGCGGCGAGGCACACAAATGACTTCTAGGCCCTGGAAGAAGCCTTGCGTAATCTAAAACTAGATGTAATTTGACGCCTTGGATATCCTTTAAATGATACCTGAGGCAAAATGGAAATGAAAAATGGACGCTGTATTGGTGTGAGGGGAGGTGTGCAGATTCTTACCGCAGCATCAGTGTGCCAGCGCCCCCCTCCATTTACCACTAAGTCCACGTTTGTTCCGGTGTGTTGACGCCCTACTAAACTGTGCATGCGCATTATGTCTGCTTGCCAACTAAGACCATGCTCCCCGTGCAAATGCTTCCATGCATGCACACTATTTTGCTGCGCACCCAGCATGGCCTGAGCGATCATACTGCGATATATGGCGCATACGCAGTGAAGTATGTCTGGGTCAGAGGTCGCCAACCTCACCGACTCACCCGGCCACACGGGGACTTTTCAGCTAAATGGACGACACTAGCACACGGAGGCGTGATACAAATCTGCACACCTCCACACACACACACAGTGTTCAGTTTTTAATTTCCGGTTTACAGCAGGTATCCTTTAAATGCTGCAGTTCAGCTGCATTAATATGCCACGGAATGTGCTGGTTGCTTGGCAGATCGGAAGCTGAATGGCCCAGTGAGCAGCACAGCCGTCTGTGTGAAAGAGCCCTGCACGTTACTGGCGGTTATTACTCGCCTGGTTTGGCTGTAGCCATCTTTCTCCACCAGCAGCGGGTGGGCCCTGAACACCAGCTCAATCTCACTGCCTGTCTCACTGGCTCCCTGCGGGTCTGGACTCCGCACCCCACCTTCATGTGACAGGTCTGGTTCAGCCCCGGAGTCCTCGGAGGCTCTGGATCTCTTGCGGCTGGGCCCGGCCTCCTGGTTGCTGTGCACAGACGGGTTACTGACGTGAGATCGGGTGTCGCAGTTGTCCTCTCCGCCGCTGAACGTAGTGTTGTCCGATTCATGCGGATGCTTCCGGACTCTCTGTGCCCTGCGTGAGACACCCTGACCGTTACACCGAGGCAGAAACCAGGGAGAAATAAAAACATTCCAGACCTGAATCATATTACCTACGGAATGCAAACAAAGATCCTAAGCCAATTCCGAGACAAATATCACCACATGTTCAACAATCCAGAGATGGCCTTTTCCCAGTCTAACACAGCCAGCAGCACACCATGCTGAGCTGAATAACAACAGTCATTAAAAGGGAACCTTAACCATGATAAAAAAAAAAAAGTTACTTACCTAGGGCTTCCTCAAGCCCCCTGCAGCCTTCCTGTGCCCACACCAGTTCTCGACCATTCCTCCGGTGCCCCACCACGGGTTAGTTTTGTTTTCAGCCGACACAGTCGGCCCCTGGCCACACGCATCCTTACACGCGTTCCTATCACCAAGCGTGTCCTGCGTAGGCGCAGTGCAACATTTCTCTTACACAGGACCTGCTTGGTGATGGCAACTCGTATAAGGAAACGCTAAACGAATCCACGGCGGGGCACCAGGGGATAGTCAAAGACCGGCGAGGGCACAGGACGGCTGCAGGGGGCTTGGGGAAGCCCTAGGTAAGTGTAACTTTTTTTCCCCTAGGGCTGGAATTTATTATCTCTCTCTCTCAGCGTGCAGGGGGAGCGGCCAGGGAGGGGGGCAGAGAGTAGCGGTGTGGGGACACAGAGGCGTGTCATGAGGCAGAGAACACACTACTACTGTGTCCCATCTACCCCTCCCCCCCCACGAACCATCTCGGGTTCTCTTTAAACAAACATGTATGTAAATGTATGGGCGCTAGCAGATGGTTTATCGCCGTCACACACCTGTTCATGGCCTGCATTTTCAGCCCCTCCTCGATGCTGCTGCTCAGGGCCTGCTGGTTGTGCAGTCGGCTCAGCTTGGCCAGCACTCTGTCCTGGTGGGCCTCATACTCGTCTCTGCTGGGGTAGATCTTGGAAATTAAAGCGTCAAAGTTTGGGTCGGGCCGGAGAGAACGTTTAGAAACCAGCTTCTTCCTGCAGGTGGGGCACTCCTTGTTCCTGCAGGAGAGAGAAACTGTCAGAGGAGCCAGGAATACATCACTTATCTGCTGCTACATTCCACAAGGCAGAGAGCTTCCGCCAACAGCCAATCAGAAATCATCTCCACTGATCTGACTGGTCACAGCCTCCTGCACTTTACACACCACATTTAGCAGATGTGATGCAGGAAATCTGGAGACCGGTGGCTGGAGGAGGGATCTGTGCACACAGGGATGGAGCAACTTAGAACAGGCAGGACAGAGGGAGGGGAGGAGGACAGGACAGAGGGAGGGGAGGAGAACAGACAGGACAGAGGGAGGGGAGGAGAACAGACAGGACAGAGGGAGGGGAGGAGAACAGACAGGACAGAGAGAGGGGAGGAGAACAGACAGGACAGAGAGAGGGGAGGAGAACAGACAGGACAGAGAGAGGGGAGGAGAACAGACAGGACAGAGAGAGGGGAGGAGAACAGACAGGACAGAGAGAGGGGAGGAGAACAGACAGGACAGAGAGAGGGGAGGAGAACAGACAGGACAGAGAGGAGAACAGACAGGACAGAGAGGAGAGGAGGGCAGAGAGAGGGGAGGAGAACAGACAGGACAGAGAGGAGAGGACGACAGGATAGAAGGAGGAGCGGAGTACAGACAGGATAGAAGGAGGGGAGGAGAACAGACAGGATAGGAGGGGAGGAGGACAGGATAGAAGGAGGGGAGGAGTACAGACAGTATAGAGAGAGGGGAGGAGAACGGACTGGATAGAGGGAGGGGAGGAGAACAATGAGGATAGAGGGATGGGAGGAGGACAGACAGGATAGAGGGAGGGGGGGGAGGAGGACAGGATAGAGGGAGGGGAGGAGAACTGACAGGATACAGAAAGGGGAGGACAGGATAGAGGGAGGGGAGGAGAACTGACAGGATACAGAAAGGGGAGGAGGACAGGATAGAGAGAGGGTAGGAGGACAGGATACAGAAAAGGGGAGGAGGACAGGATAGAGAGGGGGGGGGGGGGGGGGGGAGGAGGACAGGATAGAGGGAGGGGAGGACGACAGGATAGAGGGGGGGGGGGGAGAACTGACAGGATACAGAAAGGGGAGGAGGACAGGATAGAGAGAGGGAAGGAGGACAGGATAGAGAGAGGGAAGGAGGACAGGATACAGAAAAGGGGAGGAGGACAGAATAGAGGGGGGGGGGGGAGAGGAGGACAGGATAGAGGGAGGGGAGGACGACAGGATAGAGGGGGGGGGGGGGGAGGAGGAAAAGGATAGAGGGAGGGGAGGAGAACTGACAGGATACAGAAAGGGGAGGAGGACAGGATAGAGAAAGGGGAGGAGGACAGGATACAGAAAGGGGAGGAGGACAGGATAGAGGGGGGGGGGGGGGGGGAGGGGGGACAGGATAGAGGGATGGGAGGAGGACAGGATAGAGAGAGGGAAGGAGAACAGACAAGATAGCGAGAGGGAAGACGAACGGACCCGCTGCGCAGTGCGGTGACAATGCAGTCTGAGCAGAAGCGGTGGAGGCACTCTTTGGTGGTCATGGTGTTCTTCAGCATATCCAGGCATATGGGACACATCAGCTCGCTGTGGAGGCTGCGCGGGGAGACGGCGATCTCTGTTCCATCCATGATGGCTTCCTACAGGAGACAGGACCAACAAGATGAAAGCCTGTACCCAGTCAGGTCAGACAAATGTAATTACATACCTTAATAGATACCTTAACCTACTGCAACCCATTACAGCTGCAACAAAGCACACACATGCCTATACTGATCTGGTTACATAATCACTCTCCTCAAATGATTCAATTTAGAAGGTGGAACTGGGTATGCAGCCAACTAGTGGTCCCACATCTGTTTTAGGCTGGGAATGGGGTGGAGTTCGGAAGCTGCTGAATTTTTGAGTCAAAACTAGAGATGGTCAATGAGATGCTAATAGCTTGAACAAACTTGGCCTAATGATTAGCCTAATTCCAAATATGGAATTATTAGCATTTTATTCACCATCTCTGTCCACAGCACCGATCTCTGGCTGAAGCTGCTGAGCTCTGGCTAATGAGGCACCACCCACAACTCTCCAGATACTCAGCTCCCATCATGCTTTGCAATGTGACATCAGCAAACCATACTCCACTGTGGTAGATTGAAGCTATCTGTATATTACGGTTATTACACAGAAATGCCTTCCAAGAAAACAGGACCGTTGTAAAATTTAAAATACCTGTAAATACATACAATTAGGAAGTATGTTTCTTCCAGAATAACATGAGTCACAAATTACTCATCTCCTATATTGCTGTCACTTACAGTAGTTATAAGTCTGACGGAACTAACAGGTTTTGACTAGTCCATCTCTTCATGGGGGAATTCTTAGTATTTCTATATTTTTATAAAAGCACTCCCTGTAAAGGATCTATACAAAGATGTAGGCCAATCCCCACCACCAGTTTGCATACTAGTCTGGCAGTTGGACTGAGCAACTGCCATTTACTTAGTGCTTTTGAAAAAGAAAACCCAGAGAGAATCCCCCATTAGGAGATAGCCTATTCCAAAACATGTCAGTTCTGTCAGATTTCAGCATTGGTCATGCAGTGTGGCATGATGGCGAGGGACCGGGAGGATTTCAGGAGGCTGGAAGAAGCCCCAGGTAAGTAACTGACTACTGCTCTCCCCATTCCTGTTATATCCAGTACTGGACAGGGGAGCCAGCTATCCAATATCAGTCACGTTACCCCAAGCAGGGTTAAGGTAGGGGGTTGGGACTTCTGCTAGTCAATGACCATAAGCCCCTCCCCTTGCTGTTATGACAAGACACAGAACATTTATATTGCGTTTTTCTCGTGGTGGACTCAAAGCTCAGAGCTGCAGCCACTCAAGCACGCTGTTCCACGATTAACTAGGATCATTATGGAGCCTTGCCCAAAGACTCCTTTCTGGTTTACGTACTGGTGGCTTGGGCTAGGTTTTGTACCGTTATCAAAGGGCTTAAAGGGAACCTTAACTGAATGGGGGGTAAAGAGTTTTACTTACCTGGGGCTATTACCAGCCTCCTGCAGCAGTCCTGTGCCCTCGGCGCCGCTCTGGAATCCTCTGGTCCCCCGCTGTCACTTAGTTTCGTTTTTGACGACTCACCAGTCGCCGGCCGTATTATTGGACGCATTCATCAATGCAATTAGCGCTATTGCGGACCGCAACGCGTACAAAAATACGCGTTGCCGCATTCCGCACACGTAGATATGCGGCAACGCGTATTTTTGTACGCGTTGCGGTCCGCAATAGCGCTAATTGCATTGGTGAATGCGTCCAATAATACGCATGGCGGCCGGCGACTGGTGAGTCGTCAAAAACGAAACTAAGTGACAGCAGGGGACCAGAGGATTCCAGAGCGGCGCCGAGGGCACAGGACTGCTGCAGGGGGCTGGTAATAGCCCCAGGTAAGTAAAACTCTTTACCCCCCGTTCAGTTAAGGTTCCCTTTAAAGGGAACCTGAAGTGAGTAAAATTATTTCAATTAAACACATGACGTAGCTGCAAATGAATATTACATACTAACCTCACCGTCCGTTCCTCTCAGAAGCTCACCATTTTCTTCTTACAGTGATCCATTCCAGTTCTGACAATAATTTTGTCAGAACCGAAACATACCAGTTGCTGTCAGTTACAACTGAATGTGCAAGGTAATGTCCATGTTTCCCTATGGCTCAAGTAGACGATATAACAGTTTAACATTGTGCTGACCAGGAAGCTGTTATGGGGTAATCGCCATTTTCAAAATGGAGGATGGAGAATGCCATTGATCACAAAGGACAAACAGGACGCAGGAGAGGAGAAATAAATTAAAGTGTAGACTATACAGGAGGCAAGTTTGACCTGTGTATGATTATTTTGACTTTATTTTCAGTTCAGGTTCTCTTTAAGTCCCACATCAAAGGAAACAGCCTGATCAGTATGTTATAATGGGCACGGATTGTTCTGGAAGGGCAGCACTGCCCTGTTCTGGATATAGCAGGCACAGTGGCTGATAACACTTCAGAGAACTTCTGGACACGTACCTGCGGGGTGCGGTGCAGCTCATACAGGCTCAGCTCCCACGTCTTACTGGAGCACTGCGCACTCACCGGAGTCGCCATCTTACCACCAGCCTGCAAGGAGAGCAGAGGATCAGCCAAACATTACTACAGACAGTCACAAATCAGCCCAGCATAATAGATGGTGAATCCAAGGAAGCATTATTAGCAGGTGCTCAGACAATGCTGCCGGTGAGCACCAAGCTCCATCACATGAAAGCGCCGACCCAATCATTCCGAGTTCATGCCTTCATAAGGAGATCCTGGGCTGTGTTGAAACTTTATGCTGGGCATACACGGGTCGATCCGGCGGCCGATTAGCCGTCGGATCGACTCCCGCCGCGTCCCCGCATGCGCCCGGATCGATTCCCGCTCGTCCCCGCCGGCACTCCTCATCAGCCGCTCGATTCCCCGCCATTGTCCGCCGGCGGGGATCGAGCGGGGAATCTATCCGGCAGGTCATCGGACCGGTCGGATATTATCAATGGAGCCCATCAGCGGCTCGATTGATAAGGATACAAACTTGCCGTGTATGCCCAGCATTACACCTTGAGCAGCTTTAAAATCACACACTTGCCTTATGCCTAGTACACACTATACAATTTTTTGTAAGATTTTCTGGAATTAGATCATTTTCTGTAAAGTACTGGTAGAGACTGGTCATTATCTCTGGTTATCTCCTGCTGAGTAGAACAATGCCTAATTGCTCGGCAGATAGATGGTTAGATAGATAATTTCCAACATGTTGGAAATTATCTGGCAGGAAAATGTTATGCTGGGAATACACTATACAATTTTCTGTTATGCTGGGCATACACGGAGTTTCTTTTCCTTATCAATCGAGCTGCTGATGGGCTCGATTGATAATATCAGACAGGTCCGATGACCTGCTGGATAGATTCCCCACTCGATCCCCGCCGGCTGACAATAGCGGAGAATCGAGTGGCTGGTAAGGCAGGGACGAGCGGTAATCGATCCGCATGCACGCGTGGACGAGGCGGGAGTCGATCCGGCGGATCGACCTGTGTATGCCCAAATTTTTCTGTTATGCTGGGGATACACGGTACGTTTGTGTACCGCGTATCGACCAGCTGATCCGGCCAGCTGATAATATTCAGCTGGCCCGATCACGCCGCTCGACTCCCGCCCGCTCAATTACCGCCGGCGGACAATGGCAGGGAATCGAGCAGCTGATAACGAGCACTGGCGGGGACGAGCGGCAATCGATCCGCGCGGACGCGGCGGGGGTCGATCCGGCGGCGGCTAATCAGCCGCCGGATCGACCCATGTATTCCCAGCATTAGAATGCATAATTAGATTATTTTCTGTAGAGAATGGTCATTATCTCTGGTGCATTGTCTTCTGGTTATCTCCTGCTGAGTAGAACAAGGCCTAATTGCTCGGCAGATAGATAAAGTTCAACATGTTGGAAATTATCTGGCAGGTAAATCTTATGCTGGGTACACACTATGAGATTTTCTGGTCGATTTACTATCAATTTGATTATTTCCAACATGTCCGTTTTGCTTTTCGATCGTTTTCCGAGCATTTTCCGATCGATTTCCAATTGAAGTGCACAGAAATCGATCGGAAAATGCTCGGAAAACGACCGAAAAGCAAATCGGACATGTTGGAAACAATCGATCTGACAGTAAATCGACCAGAAAATCTCATAGTGTGTACCCAGCATAATGCTGGGAATACACTAGCCGATAAGCCGCCGGATCGACCCCAGCCGCGTCCCCGCCGCTCGGATCGATTGCCGCTCGTCCCCGCCGGCGCTTCCTTAGCAGCCGCTCAACTCCCTGCCATTGTCCGCCGGCGGTAATTGAGCGGCGGGAGTCGAGCGGCTTGATCGGACCAGCTGAATATTATCAGCTGGTCGATACACTGTATAGAAATGTACCGTGTATCCCCAGCATTACAGAAAATCTTACAGCAAATTGTATGGTGTGTACTAGGCATAAGAAAAGGGAAGCCTCTGGATTCTAAAGAAGCTTCCCCCATCCTCCTCACCAGAGAGGGGATCCAGCGCTAAGACCCCCCAGAAAATCAGCAGACAATGGCTTGTCAGCGGTGCACGCAGTCACAGTAGGGGCTTTCCAATGGGCTCAGCTGGAAATAGATGAGCCCGAACAGCGCAGACACCTGCACAGTAGAGCGGACCCGATCAGGCTGGGCTATTTCTGCGCAAGGAATTGTTATTGTTTAACTTTTGGGAGGCTGCCAGTGCTGGAAAGGAAATACAGAGGAAGCCTTATTAGGATCCAGAGGCTGCCCCCTCCTGAGGTATCGGATTTTCTTTTAAAAAGTTCCAGGTTCCCTGGAATGAGGCTTCACTTACTGTCCTCTGTCAACCCCCTTCTCGATTGATAGCAGATTATACATGTTGGAAATGATCAAGTGACGGGAAAATTCCTATCGATCTGATGGGAAATTTGCATTGTGTGTACCAGGCATTGGGGCAGAGGATCAGCAGGACTGCCAGGTACTCTGTATTGTTTAAAAGGAAAAATATTTCATCCTCCATATCCCTCTCACCTCAGGTGTGCTTCAAAGAGAACCTGAGAAATATATATATGAATGCTGCCATGTTTACAGGGAGTGCAGAATTATTAGGCAAGTTGTATTTTTGAGGAATAATTGTATTATTGAACAACAACCATGTTCTCAATGAACCCAAAAAACTCATTAATATCAAAGCTGAATATTTTTGAAAGTAGTTTTTAGTTTTAGCTATTTTAGGGGGATATCTGTGTGTGCAGGTGACTATTACTGTGCATAATTATTAGGCAACTTAAAAAACAAATACCGGTATATACCCATTTCAATTATGTATTTTTACCAGTGAAACCAATATAACATCTCAACATTCACAAATATACATTTCTGACATTCAAAAACAAAACAAAAACAAATCAGTGACCAATATAGCCACCTTTCTTTGCAAGGACACTCAAAAGCCTGCCATTCATGGATTCTGTCAGTGTTTTGATCTGTTCACCATCAACATTGCGTGCAGCAGCAACTACAGCCTCCCAGACACTGTTCAGAGAGGTGTACTGTTTTCCCTCCTTGTAAATCTCACATTTTATGATGGACCACAGGTTCTCAATGGGGTTCATATCTGGTGAACAAGGAGGCCATGTCATTAGTTTTTCTTCTTTTATACCCTTTCTTGCCAGCCACGCTGTGGAGTACTTGGACGCGTGTGATGGAGCGTTGTCCTGCATGAAAATCGTGTTTTTCTTGAAGGATGCAGACTTCTTCCTGTACCACTGCTTGAAGAAGGTGTCTTCCAGAAACTGGCAGTAGGACTGGCAGTTGAGCTTGACTCCATCCTCAACCCGAAAAGGCCCCACAAGCTCATCTTTGATGATACCAGCCCAAACCAGTACTCCACCTCCACCTTGCTGGCGTCTGAGTCGGACTGGAGCTCTCTGCCCTTTACCAATCCAGCCACGGGTTTATCCATCTAGCCCATCAAGACTCACTCTCATTTCATCAGTCCATAAAACCTTAGAAAAATCAGTCTTGAGATATTTCTTGGCTCAGTCTTGACGTTTCAGCTTGTGTGTCTTGTTCAGTGGTGGTCGTCTTTCAGCCTTTCTTACCTTGGCCATGTCTCTGAGTATTGCACACCTTGTGCTTTTGGGCACTCCAGTGATGTTGCAGCTCTGAAATATGGCCAAACTGGTGGCAAGTGGCATCTTGGCAGCTGCACGCTTGACTTTTCTCAGTTCATGGGCAGTTATTTTGCGCCTTGGTTTTTCCACACGCTTCTTGCGACCCTGTTGACTATTTGGAATGAAACGCTTGATTGTTCGATGATCACGCTTCAGAAGCTTTGCCAGAGTGCTGCATCCCTCTGCAAGATATCTCACTATTTTTGACTTTTCTGAGCCTGTCAAGTCCTTCTTTTGACCCATTTTGCCAAAGGAAAGGAATTTGCCTAATAATTATGCACACCTGATATAGGGTGTTGATGTCATTAGACCCCCCCCTTTCTCATTACAGAGATGCACATCACCTAATATGCTTAATTGGTAGTAGGCTTTCGAGCCTATACAGCTTGGAGTAAGACAACATGCATAAAGAGGATGATGTGGTCAAAATACTAATTTGTCTAATAATTCTGCACTCCCTGTATTTCCTTGTAAGCAATACCAATTGCCTGGCATCCTGCTGATCTTTCATGCATCAGTAGTGTCTGAATCACACACCTGTAACAAGCATACAGGTAAATTTGTCAGTAACACCTGATCTACATGCTTGTTCAGGGGCTATGGTTAAAAGAATCAGAGGCAGAGGAAAAACAGTACAGTCAGGCCACCGGTATTGTTTAAAGTGGACCTGAACTCTTGCACTGGACACAAGGAAAACATAACAGAAATGCACCCTGTATGTATTTAAAGAGTTTAGCCTGTATAATTACCCCTCATTTGTGTCTAATCACTTGTTGTAATTTGATCTTCCCCCTGTGTCACACGACTGCCTATAGGCCCATACACACGTCGGATTTTAGCGAACGACCCGTCGTTTGAACGTTCCGTCGTTCGGACGTTTTCGCGTCAAATCCGACGTGTGTACAGACTATCGTTCGGGTGATAAGACTGGTTACCAACGATCCGCCAGGCGGATCGCTGGTAACCAGTCTTATCACCCGAACGATAGTCTGTACACACGTCGGATTTGACGCGAAAACGTCCGAACGACGGAACGTTCAAACGATGGGTCGTTCGCTAAAATCCGACGTGTGTATGGGCCTTATGGCAGATAAGCCCATTTGAAAGCACAGGCTGTAGACAATATGTCTGCTTCCATGAATCAGGAAGTAAAAACTGTGCACATTTATTGCAGGATTTTTATCAGCTGTAACAAAGAAATGTTTTTGTTTAAAGGTTATCATGCTGTTGTGTATCTTTTAGCGCAGCAACGAGTTTAAGTTCAGGTCCACTTTAAAAGGAAATAAATATGGCAGCATCCATATCCCTCTCACTTCAGCTGTCCTTTAAATGACACCGAACAAGAGTCACTAGTTCAAGATTGGAATTGCACAACATAAGCAAACTCGTTCAGCTGAGATAAAAACTTAAAGATTTTTAACTTTTAAACTCTAAATAAACCTGTGTGATTCCAGGATTAGTTAAAGTGGACCTGAACTCTTTGCACATGACAGAAGAAATACATAAGGAAATGCACCCTGTATGTATTTAGACAGTTAAGCCTGTCTAACACCCCTCCCCCCCCCCATAGGTGACATAAGTTGAAATTTTATCTCAGCTGAGTCAGCTCCGGAATCTCCTATGCCTCTGCAGAGCAGCTAATTTGTAAACACAGGATGTTAACCCTATAGGTCTGCAACCGTTAAAGGTTATTATGCTCTTGCTCATTTTTTTAGAGCAGTGAGGAGGTTCTGAGTTCAGGTCCACTTGGAGAGGTCTCCTAACTGGACCCTCAGGGGATTTGACATCCCGTCACACGGTGTACTTGCACCCGAATACTGCTGTACAGGACAAAACAACGGGCACTGCCAAGCATAACACGCTTCCTATCCAGTGTGCAGGAATGAACAGACTGATCTATTGTCCTGTGTTCAGCATCCCAGTTTCCATCACTGGAGAGGTGCCAGCCTGTCTCTAAGTAGGCCATAGAAGAGGATGTAACAGCAGCCAGCTTGTGTGTCGCCTACTCGTATGACCAGCCTAAAAGGGCACCTCTGTGTGGCATGGAAATCTAAACCCATAGTCTCTCCCTATAGGAAATGGAGACCAGCTCACCAGGATGCCTTGCTTGCAACATGTTCTGTTCTATGCAGGGGGGACAGAACGGCGCAGGAGTGATGTCACATGGTGGGTGGAGTCAGCAGGGGAGAGAACATTACCACCTGCTGTCGCTCAAAGTGATTGACCAGGACGGATCGCTAGCCGAGGGCTGCCATACACACGCTGGACTCTCGGATGTACAGGCCTTTAGTTATAAAGCACTTAATTTACAAGCAATATCCTCTGTACAGCATAAGGAGATGGGTCAACCCTCCTGGTACTTTGTATTATTACTGCAAATACAAACGTGGCTCAAACACTATCCCCGGTAAGAGGTACATACAGCACCCCAGGATACTCAGCCCTGAACAAGCATGGGCCCGCATCACACAGGATATATGCAACGAAGACCTGTACCAATGTCCTGTTAATCCTCTGCCTCTAATACTTTGAAGTGCCGTACCACACGCCAGGTGAAACTCAGCTGAGGCGGCCAGGACTGTGGAGTTAGTACACAAATCATGCGATTCAGACTCAGTTTATGAAACCACCGACTTCAGGTATCCACAATTGCTCCAACTCCTTGAGTCCGACTCCACAGCCCTGGAGGTGGCCAATAACCACTTGCCTCTGCTGAGAATCCACAGTGAACACAGCTGTCCTCGATGCCCAGACCACCTGCCCAGCGATCCATCCTGGCGAATCACTTCTGCCAAGTGAAAAAGAGATAAAACATTTTTCCCCCCACTCACCCCTCCCCTGCATACAGCAGAACTCCCTATTTGCAAGTAAGCGATGAGTCTGCAAAGTCACCCAAAGGATCGGGTCCCGATGCCCATCGTGAGGCATTGATTGAGAGTCTGTACGGGGCTCGAGTCATAGACCCTGAACCAGCATGCAGATCAGGTGCTCTAACTGAAGTGTGGCTGGATTAGCTGTATGCTTGTTTCAGGTGTGTGATTCAGATACTACCGATACATGAAAGATCAGCAGGACTGCCAGGCAAGTGTATTGTTTAAAGTGCTGGTCTGAGACGATTAAAAAAAAACAAAATCCACTTACCTGGGGCTTCCTCCAGCCCCTTGCAGACGTCCTGTGCTCTCGCCGCAGCTCCCGGTCCCCTCCATAAAATATGTCAGCCTCCATATCCATCTCAGGGCTGGTGCACACCGAGATCGGTTCTGATAGTTTTTAAGAAAACTCACGGTTTGAAAATAGCTCGGCTAATGTATTTCAATGGGATGGAGCACACCAGAGATGTGATTTTCTCCCAAACGCAAACTCTGGGGTCCTGCAGCATCTTTGCTGATTTCTGAGGCTGTTCAGCCTCAAAGTATAGGAAAGTGGAAAATTGCTCTGAAAAGCGCTAGATCAGAGCGATTTTCCAAGAGTTTTTGTTACAGAAGCTGTTCAGCTTCAGCTCTACTGTAACAAATAATTACATCTGCTACATCAAAACGCTCCAAAAACCACTGGACATGTGTAGAAAGTCGCCCTGCACATGCCTAGAATCGCTCTGAAAAAAAAAAACACGCTTAAAAACACTAGCGTTTGCAGATACACTTGCGGTTTCTGGTGTGCACTGGCCCTCACTTCAGGCATGCTTTAGGGCCAGTTTCCACTTGTGCGGTGCAAATTAGTTAAGAAAGAAAAACGCAAAACTAATTTGCACACGGATGCGAATTTTACCGCGAATTCGCAGGCGTTTTCGCATGTGTTAGTAAGTATGCGAATTTAACCATGTCAGTGCCTGCGTGCATTTACGTTGCTTTTATGCGAAAACGCCCACGAATTCGCAGTAAAATTTGCATACGAAAACGCATGCAAATTTCCTAATACATTGTATGCGAATCGCACACCGCAAAACTGTGTGCGAATTCTGATGGCTCTGCCGCGCAGATTTTTCCTGCACGCAAAACCGCACAGGATTTCTGACAAGTGGAAACAGGCCCATCCACTTGTATTGGTTATGCAAATCTGCAGTCAGAAAACGCATGCAGATTCGCACAAGTGGAAGCAGGCCCTTAAAGCGGACCCAAACCAAACATTTTTTTTAATTCAAAATATGTAGTTACACCACTCTGACACATACAAAGATAAATAAACACTCCTCCAAGCCTATGAGCATTTCAGTGCATGCTTTTCACCCTTCTCCTTTCATAACTAGGGTTATACAGGTATCAGCCATTAGCAATTCCTCCTTTGCCGGACACCGCCTACTCCACCAGTTTGCCGGATTCTGTCCCGGCAATATGAAAGGAAGGGAGGGGTTCCTCCAATAAATGTAAAATATTTTATATTTGTCATCATGCAGCTGAAAAAGGCTAATATTTATTATTATTATAATTTAGAATATAGATTTTATTTCTGAAATCTTGTATTTTTAATTTGCGTCCACTTTAAGAGGGGGCTCTCTGTCCCCAGCAGCAGCCCTACCAACCTGAGGTACTCCTCGATTTAGGCTGGGAACACACTAGGCGGTGCGCGAAAGGGTGCATTTTGCTGCATATGCAATTGTGTGCTTGTACTTTAATGCGTTTGTGTTTTGCACATATAAATCACAAATGCATTCTTGATCAATTTGTATATGTGATTTGTGCAAATCACAAGTCGACAGGAAGCGGAAATACATCTTTTTTTAAAGCATATAAAATGCTATACCTCTGCATCACCATTGACATACATTAGATGAGTTTTAAATGAGTTTTAAAAAAAATATGCAGCAAGTTCAGCAGTTTCAAAAATGCACATTACAGAAAGCAAACATATGCGTTCTTTCATGCAGCATATTGACTTATGGTACATTATATGCGTTAACACTCCGTTTTTCACAACGCTAGTGTTCCTGCCTAGTGTGTTCCTACTGTGAAAAATCCCATTTCTGAGCATTTTTCATGCCAAAGAATGGAGGATGCGATTTTGCCATGATGACCTGAATCACTTACTATAGGGATATCAGAAAGTCAGCATTTTAATCATATTGGCTCCAGCACACACAGGTTTAAAAGAAAATTCTATAAGACAGTAAATGTTTGCCATTCTTACAACATCGACTAAACATTTGTAAAGTTAGTAAAGTAGTGGTGGTGTGATTACAGTTATGTGCAGCTCCTGAGGTGAAGTTCTGGGTTTATTAAAAACAAGTTATTGATGAGGATGCTCCATGCAACTGCAAGTTCAATAACTTTTTTTCTAGAAATGCTTGCAATATTCTGATATGACCAAGGAGGGGGTTGTAAACAATCATCTAATGTAGACAATATCTGAAGCATAACTGCAGGCACAAGAATCCTTATGAACGCACATTGCTGTAGAGCTTATTTCTGCATTACTACTTCCTGCACCAGAGACTGGCCGTGCTATAACCTACAATCTTTACAGAGAGATTCAATCTGTGCCCTTCCCCACACAGTCTAAACACCAGGGAAAACCCCAAAGAAAAAACAGCAAAGCTGATCCTCCAGCACTGAAAGGATGAATTACTACCTACTACTAAGGCTGGGCTTACTTTTATCAATGACTCTCTTAAATTAGGTACACAAAAATGGTATATGCCAAAAAGAATGCCTAGCAACAGTTAAGAAATTGTGTCATGTGGCCAGATACTCTGGAGCTCCTGACCTGGACTTGGTTAGGGACAGGCCAGGACTTGGATTCTTTCTAATGTTTGCTCGCTGGGCATTCCACATCAGTGGTGTTTCATTCTGATTTCATCCTGATAAATAGTGCAGCTGAGCAGTGGGTGAAGGGGGCGCTTAAACACATACAGAAGCCGTCTTATTTAACCCATCCCCCGATGCGTCACGGCATGTTCCAATTCACGGTCATGTGACTACCACTGCGTCTTCCTTCTGGGTTGAAGGAGAAAGCGTAGTAGTCATGTGACACAGCTTGGAACAGTCTAACCTCCCTGGCGGTAAGCCCAGCCTCAGTTCGGGCTATGCCGCGCAGGAGGATTTTTCAGGCTCTGCTGGCCCGATTTGCATTTTTTTTTTTGGTACACGCAGCTAGCACTTTGCTAGCTGCATGTACAAACCGATCGCTGCCGCTACCCGCCATGCCACCACCACCCCAGACCCCTTGCGCAGCCTGGCCTATCAGCGACAGGTAGCGCTGAGGGGTGGATCAAGACTCCCGATGACGTCACAACGTCGATGACATCATCACGATAGTCACCATGGTGAAGGGAAAGCCAAACAGGAAATCCTGTTCTGAACGGGATGCCGCTGCACAGCGGCTATCATGTAGCTAGCACTAGGCTAGCTACAGGATTTAAAAAGAAATGTTTTAGAGTGCTGTGCTGCCCCCTGGCGGTTTTAATAGACCGCCAGGGAGGTTAAAGAAGACGGCATCAGGGTAAGTTTAACACCCCCCCTCACTCACCCGCACTAATTATCCAGATTAAATCCAAATTTCATCCGGAGCTCATCTATGTTCCACATACTATACTATGACTTGAACAGTGTTCTCCCCGGGCTCTTTAAGGCCTCTTTTTTTTACATGGACTGCTGATAGGCAGTGAAATGCCTCTCAAACTCTCACAACTGCCTGCTACTACCTGGCAACTGCTTGCTGCTGCCAGATAACTGCTCACTGCCGCCTGGTAGCACACAGCTCAACAGTTTGTGGAAAAGAGACCTTAGCTGGGTGCTCCCCCTGGCTAATTTCGGTGCACACCCGGCTGTCATTGGAACACCTCCACATCCTTTTTCTATGCTGTAAGCAGAGATGCGCTGGCCCTGCATTCCCCCAGCTGCTCCCCAGCCGGCTACTTTTACATGCCACCAGGCTGGGATTTTTTTTTTTAAAGGAGAACACTGCTTCAATTTAATGTACAATATCATTCTATACTAGCTGAGTCAGAGTGTGTTTGGGACACCACCTTACTGAATTACAGCTTCGTTTTTATATTTTTAATTTTAACAGTGAGGTACTGTTCATAATTAGCACTATTAAAAATGATCATGTAGGTTTTGACTTAAATATGGAACAGCAGCCACACCCACAGAGGTTGAAAATCCAGATCACGTAGTGCAGCTCCAAAGCCAGTGAGGGAATACATGCACGCATGTAAGCAAACATGTAATACAATAACATATTTAGGTCACTTCATACATCACAGACTATGATAGCTACATAGACCACTAACTGCACAAAACTGTACATCATTGCAGCCGGTGAAGGTACTTTATGACACTAATGCTTTATCTGGACCCCTCTATTCATCACCCATGAAGACACAGACCCTAATGCATTACCACAGTCTGTTCTAGAGCTAATCTTGGAATCTCGCACGGTCAACCCACTGTACATCAGGAGGGGGGATAAGGATAGACACCTGGTAAGGGGGAATGGGAATCAGGGGATAAAGATAGGCACCTGCTAGGGGGGGAATGGGAATCGGGGAATAAGGATAGGCACCTGCTAGGGGTTAATGGGAATCGGGGGATAAGGATAGGCACCTGCTAGAGGTTAATGGGAATCGGGGGATAAGGATAGGCACCTGCTAGGGGTTAATGGGAATCGGGGGATAAGGATAGGCACCTGCTAGGGGTTAATGGGAATCGGGAGATAAGGATAGGCACCTGCTAGGGGTTAATGGGAATCGGGGGATAAGGATAGGCACCTGCTAGGGGTTAATGGGAATCGGGGGATAAGGATAGGCACCTGCTAGGGGTTAATGGGAATCGGGGGATAAGGATAGGCACCTGCTAGGGGGGAATGGGAATCAGGGGATAAAGATAGGCACTTGCTAGGGGGGAATGGGAGATGTGGGATAAGGACAGGCACCTGCTAGGAGGGGGAATGGGAATCAGGGGACACGGATAGGCACCTGCTAGGGGGAATGGGAATCAGGGGATAAGGATAGGCATCTGCTAGGGGGGGAATGGGAATCAGGGGATAAGGATAGGCTTCTGCTAGGGGGGGGGGGGGGAATCAGGGGATAAGGATAGGCACCTGCTAGGGGAGAATGGGAATCAGGGGATAAGGATAGGCACCTGCTAGAGGGAATGGGGGTCGTGGGATAAAGATAAGCACCCGCTAGGAGGAACGGGAATCAGGGGATAAGGATAGGCACCTGCTAGGGGGGGGGATAGTAATCAGGGGATAAGGATAGGCATCTGCTAGAAGGAATGGGAGTCGTGTGATAAAGAGAGGCACCTGCTAGGAGGAATGAGAATCAAGGGATAAGGATAGGCACCTGCTAGGAGGAATGGGAATCGGGGGATAAGGATAGGCATCTGCTAGGGGGGAATGGGAATCAGGGGATAAGGATAGGCATCTGCTAGAGGGAATGGGAGTCGTGGGATAAGGATAGGCACCTGCTAGGAGGAATGGGAATCAGGGGATAAAGATAGGCACTTGCTAGGGGGGAATGGGAGATGTGGGATAAGGACAGGCACCTGCTAGGAGGGGGAATGGGAATCAGGGGACACGGATAGGCACCTGCTAGGGGGAATGGGAATCAGGGGATAAGGATAGGCATCTGCTAGGGGGGGAATGGGAATCAGGGGATAAGGATAGGCTTCTGCTAGGGGGGGGGGGGGAATCGGGGGATAAGGATAGGCTTCTGCTAGGGGGGGGGGGGGGAATCGGGGGATAAGGATAGACATCTGCTAGGGGGAATGGGAATCAGGATAGACATCTGCTAGGGGGAATGGGAATCAGGGGATAAGGATTGGCATCTGCTAGGGGGAATGGGAATCAGGGGATAAGGATAGACATCTGCTAGGGGGAATGGGAATCAGGGGATAAGGATAGGCATCTGCTAGGGGGAATGGGAATCAGGGGATAAGGATAGGCATCTGCTAGGGGGAATGGGAATCAGGGGATAAGGATAGGCATCTGCTAGGGGGGAATGGGAGTCGTGGGATAAAGATAAGTTACCTGCTAGGAGGAATGGGAATTGGGGGATAAGGATAGGCATCTGCTAGGAGAAAGGGGAGGTGGGGGGATAAGGATAGGCAGCAGTAAGGATGATGTTCATCAGGCAGCGGAGGAGGGGATGAGGATAGCTACCTGCTAGGAGGAGGGGGGGAGGGGGTCAGGTGAGAGATGGAGGATGGGCATCAGTCAGTGGAGATAGTAGTAAGGTCAGACAGAAGCCAGAGGATGGAGATGGGTGAGGTGAAGCAGTGACTATGAGAATGAGGAACACAGACAGGCACCGGGCAGGGAGATAGAGGGTGAGGGGCAGTAAGGCTGGCGGGTCACACGTGTGATCAGCATCGGCAGGCGCCAACCCCCCTCCACACACACCACAACTCGGGGTTCCCCCCCCACACCGCACACGCAAGAAGCACTTACGTCACGTGAACTCCGGTGCACCGAGCGAAAAAGCTAGAAAACAGGAAGCGGAGCACTTTCCGGTCCGACGTCACTTCCGTCTGGAAGGAGAAGAGTCGACCTAGTCTCCGCAACTACACGCTAGCAACAGCGGCCTGTGGGACTCCGCCCCCTTATTGATAACAACCAATGAGGGGGTGGAAGACTTTTGCTTTCTTTTGCAGCTCCGCCTCCTGGGGGTGTTTCCATACCGCAGATCAGGCGGGAACCGAGGTCAGTGCTGGAGAGAGTGTGTCACGTGATGTGAGCATTGTGTACACCGGATGTAGGGAGAGATCACTGGATACATGTTGTTTATCAGCTGGATAGGAGTGGGAATTGCAATGGTGCCCATACACTAGCACCTAGTTTCTCAACATGCGGTACGCGTACCCCAGGGGGTACTTCTGATGGTTCCAGGGGGTACTCAGACTTGCTATACTTAACCAAGAATAACAAATTTAGAATTTTAGAAAATGATAAATCCCATTTAAACACCAAATTAGTATTTTAGCTAAATAAAAGCAATAGTAAATGCTTGGAAATTGTTTAGAACCAATTATCATGTAATATGATACATACATACATTTGTCAAGGGGTACTTGCGATAATGTTTACTATGCTAGGGGGTACTTGCCGAGTAAAGGGTTTTAAAAGGGGTACATACTAATAAAATGTTGAGAAACACTGTAGCAGATGCCCAGGAGATGTCACCATCAAGGTGGCCACACACATTTTTTTAAATATCTGTAAATTTAAGAATTGCAATACATGTTTCTGACTTATTATAACATTTCAAAAATATGACCAATGTACCACACACGTATGTTCAATTTTTCCCCAGTTATGATAAAAATGATACTCTGACAAAATTGGTAGGGTGTGTATGTCAATAAATTGGCAATCTAATACACACCATACAATCTTTAGAAAGATTGAAGAAAAATTTCCTGGACCAAACATGGCGGTATACCTATGGGTATTGGCTCCACCCCCGAACCCTGATAGGACAGATCACCTATAAGTTTTAAGAACCCGGCCCCTTCAGCCTTTTTTCTGTCCTCGAATGGACAGCTTCACCTATTTGTTTTCTATCTTTATTTTCTTCTTATTTATTTTGCATATTTTTCCCCTTAGGTTACCTTGAGCGGGTTCAGCCTCTCCCGCCTGTTCTAGAGCGTCCTCAGCCCTTAAACAGGGAAAATGGCGTCTCTGTTGTGCATGGCAGCATAATGGTGCTGGTGTAGTTGCCCCTCGCGGAAGATGGCGCCGCCAGACCCCTCCGCAATGTGACGTGCGCGGATGCAGCGCTGGAAGTCTCGCAAGACACGAGATTTTGCGCTGGTAAGCGCCGATTGGTTGATGGGCGTGATTTAGGCATCCAGGAAGTGCCAGAATGGCTAATGCACGCTGACGTCGGCATGATAGCTGTGGGTGGTGTGTTTTGCGCTGGTACCACGCTGCCAGCCTGAAGTTCTCTGGGGAGAAGCACTTTCTATCGCCATATACTTGTCTGCAGGATGCAGGTATGAATTTTCCTTGTTTTGGGCAATGTTTTTATTTCATGATGCTCTGTATGGGTTGCTAATAGCTCTATTTATCTTTCCTGGACAGAGATGGCGGCATACCTCTGGGTTAGGCTCCACCCCCTGACCCCAATAGGACAGCTTGCTAATAAAACTAAAACCCGCCCCCCCCCCCCCCCCCCCCCCCCCCGCCATTCTTTTTTCTCTGTCCTCGTATGGACAGTTTGCTCTTTTTTTTTGTTTACCTTAATTATTTTTTTTCAGAGTCTGCCGTTTTTCTTTTCCTTCCTTTTTTTGGGCAGCTGAGGACGGGTTCAGCCTCTCCCGTCATGCGGCATGCATTGCGGCCTCTAAAGGGGGCTCAGAGATGCGGGGGGTGAAACACCCTCCTTGCCGCTCCCTAGGTGCTGAAGCCGCGTTGTGCGGGCGTCCATTTTTGGACGTAGACCCGCCTCTCTCGACACTCAGGCCTTCCCCTTGCTTCTGGGATCTCCGGCCGATCAAGGAAGTCACAGGATCTCGCGAGATCTCAGCGGCTATGCGGGGCATAAAGCAGGAAGCGCTGCATTAAGGAGACTGGTACGCCAGACGCCACACGCTTGTTGACAGCGCGGGTGCAGTACTCTTACTGTGGTACCGCTGCTGTAGAAGGCACTATTCAGCATGGAACCTGTGGAGAAAAGGTATGATGACAGCCAAGATGCTGCTGCTGATCAGGTGATATGAATTTTTTGTCTATTTGACGTTTATGGAATCTTTTTGCTTGATGTTACTTTAGGACTGGGGACTCTGTAACCAAGCTTCCAGAGAGGCGGGAGAGGTAATGAATGATTAGTGTAATCATTCCTTGTCCTTATTCAGCACCAGGGTGATCCTTTAGTTTATTTCACGGGTTTTAAAAGAAAAGAGGTTTTTGTTCTCCCATCAATTCAGGCGGATGTTTTTAGTGGAACATTGTTTTCTTCTATGTTTCCACAGTTCGCATGATGGCGAGAGGAGGAGTGAGGGGTCTAAACGGCACCAATCCTCTGAGAGAATTAGATCTGCTTCGAGGTCAAAAAGAAATGAGAAATCTTCTAGAAGAGAGTCACCTAGAAGACAGAGCAAGAAGCCTGATCAGAGACATTCACCTCAGAGGCGCCAGTCTAAAAGACGGTCTCCCAGTAGGAGCAGGTCTCCCAGGAGACGTGACTCGGGCAGATATTATAGCTCACATAGAAGCAGGTCTCCTAGGCGCAGGTACCCTTCTAAGGGCAGAAGGTCTCCTGGTAGATACTACTCACCAGACTATAGGTCTAGGAGACACAGATCAGAAAGGCGATCTGTAAGCCCTTACAGGAGACAAAGATCCCCACATGCAGGGCCAAGCACACAACAAAGGTATTCTCAACCTGACAAATCATGCTGCTAGTCCTGTGGCCAACCAGCTTTACCAGATAAGATGGTATGTGAGACGTGCTTCTTGGAACTGGGCAGAGAAAAGGAGACTGACAACCAACAAGTGATGTCATTCATACAGCAGGCTGTTCAAGAGTCTTTTGAAAAACTGGCAGCCGCTCAGGTGCCTCCACTTCCACAGAGTCAGACAGAGGAGGCCGCTTCTTCAATGGGTCTTCCGCCGATGGGTTTTGATTTTGCCCTCATTCCGGCATTTGTGTCAGAAATCAAGTCGGCTATAGGCTGGCAGGAAGAAAGTGGAGAGACACAGGAACCGGATAAGTATTACCCTCATCTAGACAAACAGCCAAATAACTTCCCCTTTATGAAGGTGATCAAAGATATCTTTTATAAAGAATGGAACAAGGTGGAGCAGAAACCTTCATTATCGAATCGTTTTACGAAGCTTTATCCGTTAGATGAGGAAGAGGTGAAGATGATGGAATCACCACCAGTGATAGATGCATCCATTATGAGATTGGCAAGGCACGTCACTCTTCCTATGGACAACGCGGTGTCTTTTAGTAACCCCCTAGACAGGAAGATTGATACCGATCTGAAGAAAGCCTTTGTGGCAGCTGGAGCAGCCTGCAGGCCAGCAGTGGCATTGACTTCATTGGCGAAGGCCGCAAGGGTGTGGATAGACAATATTGAGGCGGCTTTGAATTCCGATACTGATAGACGTGAAATCATAAAGGCACTGGATGAACTTAAGCTGACCAGTGATTTCATGGGAGAAGCAGCCATTGACACCATCAGGTCTTCGTCCAGAGCAATGCTCCATACAGTAACAGCCAAGCGAGCTCTTTGGTTGAAGCCATGGTCTGCGGACCAATCATCTCGTAATAACTGGTGCAAAATACCATTTGACGGAAAACATCTATTCGGTCCAGAAATGGATGGGGCGATAGCAAAGGTGACAGGAGGAAAGTCAGGTTTACTGCCTCAAGACAGAAAATCCAGGCCTTTTCGGCAGCAAGCAAACAGAAAGCAGTTTACAGGAAAAATTCAGCAGTCCAGATCCTACAAACCAGGGAGACAGTTCAACAAGAACTGGAAAGGGTCGCAGTCGTCCTTTCTCAAAGGGGGAAAACAGAAGTCGACTCTCAGTTCTGGGCAAGGTCAAAAGTCCTTTTGAAGGTACGTCCACCCAGTCACCACCAGTGGGAGCAAGATTACATCACTTTTGGGAAGTCTGGGTGGATTCAATAGAAGATGTGTGGGTACACAGAACATTGAAGAAAGGACATTCATGGAGTTTCAAGGAGTCCCTGCCAGGGATGAGATTTATGGAAACAAAGTTACCAAGGAACAACCTGAAAAGGGAAGTGCTGATGTCCTATGTAGACTCCTTAGTGCAAGTGAAGGCAATAGTTCAGGTGCCGCTCGAACAGAGGTTTACAGGAATATACTCACCATTATTCGTGGTTCCAAAAGCCTCAGGAGGATGGAGGCCGGTCCTGGACTTAAAGTTTCTGAACAAACATATCAAGGTACGGCACTTCAGAATGGAGTCATTACAGACTATAATAAAGTTGGTGAGACCAAACGACTGGATGACAACCATCGATCTATCCGACGCATATCTACACATTCCGATAAAGCACAGTTATCAGAAGTTTCTCAGGTTCTCAATCAAAGGCGAACATTGGCAGTTTCAGAGCCTCCCATTTGGTCTATCAACAGCCCCAAGGACCTTTTCAAAGGTCCTTCTGCCAGCAATTGCGTCTCTGAGGAGAAGGGGGCTAAGAGTGTTCCATTATCTGGACGACATCCTGTTAGTCCATCAAGATCATCTAGTCCTGCTACAACATCAAAGGATTCTATTGGAGGAGTTGCAGAGATTAGGTTGGCTAATAAACTTTCAGAAAAGTCAACTACTTCCTGCCCAAGACATGATCTACTTAGGGGCCAGATTCATTACCAAAGAAAACAGAGTATGTCTACCGGATCAGAAGGTAACAGCAATCCAGCAGAAGGTCAAATCATTTTTGACACAGAGGACTGTGTTAGCCAGACAGTGTCTGAGTCTCCTGGGGACATTTTCATCAGTAATACCCATGGTGAAATGGGCACACTGGCACTTGAGGGAGCTTCAGATATTCTTTTTAAAGTCATGGAGCAAAAGGAGCATGCTACAAAAGTTTGTTTTGCCTCTAGGGGTAAGGAGTTCGCTACATTGGTGGACTCTCAGGAGCCATTTAATGTCATGCCATCTAATTCAACATCAGAGTCCCGTGGTGATAACAACGGATGCAAGTCTACAGGGATGGGGAGCTCACTGCAAGGGACTTTGTGTGCAGGAGAGGTGGAGAATCCCTCAAGCCAGAGTGCCATCAAATCTCCTGGAACTGAGGGCAGCCTTTCTAGCGTTAAGAGCTTTTCGTCATTGCATCCTGGGGAAATCAGTGCTTCTCCAGATAGACAATACAACAGCAGTATCTTATGTCAGAAGACAGGGAGGGACAAGGAGTCAGTCCCTCTTGGAAGTAACATCCCACATTATGAATTGGGCTCAAAACAACTTATTGGACTTGTCGGCAGTGTATCTGCCAGGCCCACAGAATATTCTTGCAGATCAGCTGAGCCGACACTTCTCCAGTGCACACGAATGGTCTCTAAACCAGGAAGTATTTCAGCAGATTGTCCAGAGATGGGGATCACCACAGGTGGATTTATTCGCCTCAATCAGCAACTCGAAGGTGCTCAGTTTCTATTCACGCCTCTATCACCCGAAAGCCTTGGGGACGGACTGTCTGTTGCACCCATGGACGTTCAGCCTGGCATATGCCTTCCCTCCATTTCCAATGATAACAAGATTCTTGCAGAAGTTGGCTCTTCAATCGTGCACGATCATTGCTATTCTGCCATATTGGCCGAGGAGACCATGGTTCACACTGTTAAGGGAACTGAGTGTAGAGGAACCCTGGAACCTTCCAGCAATCCCGGATCTTCTCTCCCAAGGAAGCCTTCTGTATCCGGGGGTGAACAGTCTCAATTTAACGGCATGGAAATTGAGAGGGAAAGATATAGAACCCTAGGATGTTCCGAAGAGGCAATTACTACTCTATTACAAGCAAGGAAAAGATCAACAAATACTACGTACTACAGAATATGGGAAAGATTTGCAGCCTTTGCCGTTACAGAAGGGTTTAATATGCTTATGCCTAATGTTCACCACGTACTGAACTTTCTCCAAACTGCAGTGGATAAGCAATTAAGCTTATCAGCGGTCAAAGTTCAAGTTTCTGCTTTATCAGCATTAACCAACGTTAAGTGGGCATTTAATCCTTTAGTGATGCAGTTCATCCAGGGTGTTCAGAAGATCAGGCCTCCCAGAAAGCCTTTTTTCCCCCAATGGGACTTGTGTGTCATATTGCAAGTTCTGTCAGAACCTCCTTTTCATCCGGTCGAAACGTCATCTCTATTGAATATAACCTTGAAAACGGTTTTCCTGGTGGCCATAGCTTCGGCTAAGAGAGTTTCAGATATACAGGCCCTGGGATGCTCTCAGAATCTGATTCAGTTCTTTCCGGATAGAGTGGTAATTAGACCAGTGCTTAGTCATGTTCCTAAAGTCGCTACACCTTTCCACATAAATCAAGAATTGACTTTGCCAACATTTCCGGTAGATCATGAATGTTATCCTGTGGATGTAGGAAGAAGCATACAGGCTTACCTGGACATTACAGCTTCCTTTAGGTCTACAGATCACCTTTTTGTAAACATCCAGGGTCCAAAAAAGGGATCTTCAGTATCAGCTAGAACTATTGCTAGTTGGTTAGTGAAGTTAATTCAGCAAAGTTACAAGGCTAAGGGTCTAGTAGTTCCAGTGGAAGTCCGTGCACATTCTACCAGAGGGATGGCAGCCTCCTGGGCTTCATTTACTAAGGTGTCGGTTGATACTATTTGTAAGGCGGCAAGCTGGTCATCGCCACATACGTTCTTGTCTTATTATCATGTTGACCCTGCATCCTTGACTACGCTAAGTTTTGGAAAAGCTGTTCTGTCTGCAATTGGAAAATAAAGTGTATTGTGTTTTTTGCATTTCCCTCCCTCTCTGTGTGATTTTGTACGTCCCAGAGGTATGCCGCCATCTCTGTCCAGGAAACAGGAAAATTGTATTCTTACCTTCCGGTAATTTTCCTTTCCTGGAACAGAAGATGGCGGCATACGAATCCCACCCTCCTGTCCATTCGAGGACTGATTTTCATGAGAATGGCGGGGGGGGGGGGGCGGATTTTAGTTTTATTAGCAAGCTGTCCTATTGGGGTCAGGGGGTGGAGCCTAACCCAGAGGTATGCCGCCATCTTCTGTTCCAGGAAAGGAAAATTACCGGAAGGTAAGAATACAATTTTCCTGTTTCTCTTAAATAGAGAATGGATGATATTGAGCACGCTGAGGAGGTGGTCGCTGTCAGGTAACAGGCTGCTAAATGCAGCCTTTTTCTGATCATATGCACATAGTGTCTATTTTTAAGGTATCCCTTGCACAGGCCCTAAGGGAATTAAAAGAGTACTAGCTATTCCCCATTTATAAATTATTTGGCGGAAGTTATAGTGGAACATTAAATTATGTCTCCACAGTCCAGGGGAAGGAGGGAGTGGTCATGCGGTCCCTAAAGAGCGTCATTCCTCGTCTGGAAAGCAGACGTCTCGTCCTCGGTCAAGAGAACGAAGCAAAAGTCATCGCTCTCGCAATAAGAGGAGGTCTTCAAGATATCGTAGATCCGGATCCCGAAGTAGGAGACAATATGGGGACTCCTCCAGGAGAAGGCACCGGTCTAGATCCAGGTCCTCGTGGAGACGTTCCCGTGATAGGAGGAGGAGACATTTATCAGAGCGCTATTCTCCTTATAGACAATACCGTGGAAGGGATAGGTCCCCTAAGAGGACCAGGAGAGACTGGGACATTTCCCCTGAATCTGATCTTCTGGAACCTTTTTTAGAGATTAGTCCAGAACTTGTGTTGGTCCTGCACTCAGCCGGCAATGCCAGGCAAGAGAGTCTGTGGGGCCTGTTAGAGAGAGAGACACGGATAATCAGCAAGTGTTAGCCTTTATCCAGCAAGCAGTACAAGAGACTTTTCAGAACATGGCGCCTCCACAAGCTATGGTTGTGGCAGCCCCTCAGACCTCAGTGGAGGACTCTCTCTCTTAGGGGGAAGTATCTGCAGCAGGATTTAGTTTTTGCTTTAGTACCTGCTTTCCTGGCAGCTATTAGATCAGCTATTGAATGGCAAGATGAGGAGGGTTCCGTCCCGGAACCTGACAAATATTACCCGCATTTAGACCAACAACCTCAAGTTTTCCCATTCATGAAGATCATAAAAGAAGTAATGCCTAAAGAGTGGAGTAAGGTGGAGCAGAAGCCTTCCACGAACACCAGGTTATCAAAGCTTTATCCACTAAGACAAGAGGATAGCAAATTACTGGACTCAGCACCAGCGGTGGATGCTTCAGTGATGAGATTGGCAAAGCATGTGACTTTGCCAATAGAAAATGCGATAGCCTTTAAAGTGAATGGGAACCGCATTTAAAAAAAATGAAGCAAATACTTACCTAAGGAGAGGGAAGGCTATGGGTCGTATAGAGCCTTCCGTCTCCTCTCTCGGTGCTCTCTATCCTGTGCTGGCTCCCCCCCGTTTCAATCCCCCGCCGAAAGGGTATTTGGAAGTCTTCGGGAGCCGTGTCCTCCCGAAGATGTGCGGCTCCATACTGCACAGGTGTGAGCGTGCAAGAGGGCGTGCTTGCGCAGGCGCAGTACAGGGCTGCCCTTCTTCAGGAGCACTCGGGCTCCCTGAAGACTTCTGAAGCCTCCTTGGGCCGGGTAAAGCAGTATTTGACTAATTTAGTCAAATACTGCTACCTGGCGAGCCAGCACCGGAACGAGGGGACCAGGAGAGGAGCGGGAAGGCTCTATAGGACCCAGAGCCTTCCCTCTCCTTGGGTAAGTATCTGTCTCATTTTTTTAAATGCGGTTTCCATTCACTTTAAAGACCCCTTCAGACAGAAAGATTGATGCTGATGTTAAGAGGGCTTTCCTGATTGCAGGAGCAGCATGTAGACCGGCTATCGCCTTAACCCTCCTGGCGGTATAAAAATATCCACCAGGAGGCAGCGCAGCAGTTTTTTTTTTAAAAATTATATCATGTAGCGAGCCCAGGGCTCGCTACATGATAGCCGTTGCTCAGCGGCATCCCCCCGCCCGCTTCGATCGTCTTCGGCGATCTCCGATCAGGAAATCCCGTTCAAAAAACGGGATTTCCTGGAGGGCTTCCCCCGTCGCCACGGCGATGGGGCAGGATGACGTCATTGGGAGTCCCGAACCACCCCTCAGCGCTGCCTGGCACTGATTGGCCAGGCAGCGCACGGGGTCTGGGGGGGCGCGACGGATAGCGGCGTTCAGCAAAAAAAAAATTAAACAAATCGGCCCAGCAGGGCCGGAGAAAACCTCCTGCGCGGCTCACCCCGAACTACGGTCGGGGTTACCGCCAAGGAGGTTAACCTCATTAGCCGAGGCGTCGCGTGTATGGGTAGGTAACATAGAGACAGCCTTGGACTCTGGTGCAGATAAGGATGAAATCATAAAGGCGCTGGATGAATTAAAGCTAACGGGAGATTTCATGGGCGAAGCTGCAATCGATGGGTCTTGTAGTTCAGTAACAGCTGGAGGGCCAAGTTTGCCCATGCCTGAGCTACATCAATGCTGTGCAGTGTGATGGCCAGAAGAGCCTTATGGCTAAAGCCCTGGTCAGCCGATCAGGCTTCGAAATCAAACTGGTGCAAGATTCCATACAATGGATCCCATCTGTTTGGCCCCCAGATGGACAATGCGATCTCGGAGGTGACAGGAGGAAAGTCGGGGTTGATTCTGCAAGACAGGAAACAAAGACCATCCAGGCAACAGACTTCTAGGAGAGGCTTTAACAGTAGGTTTCAACAAGCAAAATCCTACAGGCCAGGCAGACAATTTGACAGAAGCTGGAGAGGAACTCACTCCACCTTTGGGAAGGGGATGAAGTCCAAGACCTCATCTGACGCGCAGCAGAATCAAAAGCGTTTTTGATGGGGCGTCCACTCAAGATTACCAAGTGGGGGCCAGACTGCGGCTCTTTTGGGAATCTTGGGTGGGAATAATCGAAGATTCAAGGGTTTTGAATACCCTAAAGGTGAGGCATTCTTGTAGATTCTTGCTCTAACAGATTATGTACAGACTTTACTAGCACAGGGTGCAATCATTCCACTTTTAGACAGGGAATGCTGGACAGGAATCTTTTCTCTTCTGTTCTTGGTGAGAAAGTCATCAGGGGGTTGGAGACCACTTCTCGCCCTGAAGTACTTGAACAACCACATAAGAGTGAAACACTTCAAGATGGAATCTCTGCAATCCATCATTTCCATGATAAATGTAGGAGACTGGATGTCAACCGTGGATTTAGCAGATGCCTACCTTCACATTCCCATAAACACAGCTTTCAAAGATTCCTCAGGTTCTCCGTAAAAGGAAAATGTTATCAGTTTCAATGCCTGCTATTTGGTCTGTCAACTGCCCCAAGGACGTTCACCAAGATCCTTCTCCCAGTCATTGCATACCTAAGACTCCAGGGTCTGAGGATATACCATTACTTGGATGATATTCTGCTACTCCACCAGAATCGGGAAGGATTGATCCAACAATAGTCCACCCTGCTTCAGGTTCTGCAACACCTAGGATGACTAGTCAACCTCAGGAAAAGCCAGCTGGTTCCATCTCAGGACTTAATCTTTCTGGGGGCAAGGTTTCGTACGGTCTAGAATCAAGTTTGTCTTCCAGATCAAAAGATTGCAGCAGTCCAAGGGAAAGTTCGGAGAGCATTGCGGAAGCAGTCCCTATCTTCCAGGGAATGTTTAAAGAGAAACTCCGACCAAGAATTGAACTTTATCCCAATCAGTAGCTGATACCCACTTTTACATGAAAAATATAATGATTTTCACAAACAGACCATCAGGGGGCGCTGTATGACTGATTTTGTGCTGAAACCCCTCCCACAAGAGGCTCTGGTACCGTATGGTACTCTGGGCAAACTGCCACAATGTAACAATGACACACACAGGAAATGGCTGTTTATAGCTGTCTGTTTAAGCCAGAACAGCTACATAATCTGCCCACAGTAACAATGTCACCATGTAATACATGTCAGAATGTGAATCTGGGAGAGGAAAGATTTTACAATGAGCAAACTCTGACTAAATCATGTATACATAATTATTGTAAAAATTAAGCACCTTTTTATATTAAATTATTTTCACTGGAGTTCCTCTTTAAGTCTTCTGGGGACTCTTTCATCCTGCATACCAATGGTGAAATGGGCCCACTGGTTTCTCAGGAAGTTTCAGATATATTTTCTGCATCAATTGAATAAAATAAGCATGCTTCAGAGATTTCATCTCCCATTAGATGTGAGGGACTCCCTTCTGTGGTGGTCCAGAGAACAGAACTTGAGAAGCTACCGACAGATTTAATTGGATATGCCAATAGTGATCACCACGGACGCCAGTATGAGGGGTTGGGGAGACCACTGCAATGGAGTCCGGATGCAGGAAAAGTGGAAATCAGTGCAGGAGGGTGTGCCTTCAAACATTCTGGAGCTGAGAGCGGCCTTTATGGCCTTGAGATCCTTTCGTCATCTGATTTATGGGAAATCAGTTTTGTTGAAGATAGACAACATCACTGCAGTAGCGTATATCAGAAGACAAGGAGGGACGAGGAGCCAGACATTGCTCCAAGTAACTGCTCTTTTGATGAGTTGGGCGATAAGGAATCTGTCAGATCTCACGGCATCGTACCTTCCAGGGGAGATGAATATTTTAGCGGACCAACTAAGCAGGAGGTTCGCCAGTCCCCACGAGTGGTCCTTGAACAAGAATATCTTCAGGAAGGTTGTCCTCAAGTGGGGTCAGCCGCAAGTGGATCTATGGGCCTCTCCTCGGAACAACAAGGTTCAGAGATTCTTTTCACGTTACCATCACCCCTCCTCAGCAGGAGTGGATTGTCTAGTGCAGAAATGGGACTTTCTTCTAGGATATGCCTTTTCTCCGTTTCCACTGATTCCCAGATTTCTGCAAAGGCTGTGCAGGGAGTCATGCATGATCATTGCTATCCTTCCCTTCTGCCCTCGGAGGCCATGGTTTCCGTTAGCAATGTTCCTAAGCATAGAAGAGCCGATCAGGTTACCAGTGACCCACAATCTTCTGCTTCTGGGGAACCTTCTTCATCCAAGGGTCAACAACCTGTGTTTAGCGGCCTGGAAATTGAGAGGCAGTAATATACAGACATGGGATGTTCCAGTCAAGTGGTAGATACGCTTTTAAGGGCAAGAAAGCCTTCCACTAACTCTACTTATTATCGTATTTGGGAAAAATGTATTCTATTCTCCCTGGGAAGTGGATTCGATAGTATGTCCTCGGAGGTTCAGAACATTCTAGACTTCCTTCAGTCAGGAGTTGAGAAAGGTCTCAGCGTGACAGCAATCAAGGTCCAGATATCAGCTCTTTCAGCTTTAACGAATCAGAAATGAGATTTCCATCCTTTGATTATACAGTTTGTACAGGCAATATTCAAGATGCGTCCTCCAAGGAAGCCATTCTTTCCAAAATGGGATCTGCCTATGGTGTTGGAAGTCCTCTCTTCTCCACCTTTCTTTCCTTTGCAGTCCATTTCTCTGGAAGATTTGACCTTAAAGAGGAACTGAACTCTAAATATTAAAACAAACCATTGGAATACTTTTTAAAAATTATGGGCAAAAAGTGTACAGTATATCTTGAATACAAGTAAATAAAATGTATAATATAAAATAGATTATTAAGCCTGGCCCACTTGTGATGTAGTTTGCCGCGGCAGTCACGTGGTTACTGCCGACAGCTTCGCAGAGAACTATGGGAGACCTTCGGCAAATTCCTCCTACAATGTAATTAGCTTTCTGCGGGCCTGATGTTTACAAAGGACGTCATCAGGGGGCGCCTCCTCCGAAGCCAGAACAATAACACTGACAGTAGTGAAATGACAGGCAGAGCGGAGCACGCAGCGGAGGGATGAGACAGACATCAGAACAGAGAGGTGGATAGGGAAGAGGCAAGCTGTCCTGGATGGAAGCGTGAGGGCAGAGAAGCAAGCGGCTATATAAGGAGCAGAAAACAATGTTATGCACGGGTGGCCAGCGCATTCCAAATAGCTGCCTTGGGAAGAAAAAAACTCAGTCCCACACTTCAAAAGATCAGTAAAACAACAAAAACAGTAATTCCCTGACACAATAGTTCAAAGGCCGGCTGGTTGAAGCTGAGTGATTTCGTAGGGCTGCTGATAGCTGAGTCATAGTGTCTGGCTATCACTGCTGCTTGCAGCTAGTAGTAAACACATGTAGCTCTTGAATATCTCATTATGCTGTGTGTATCACTGTGTTTACTATTAGAACTAAGACCTGAGAAATTATCCACAACCATCTTCTCAATGTCATAAATCTAGCTACAATATTATCCGCATTAAATGTGCAAAGCCGCAATTGCGAAATTTGTGGCTATCATAAACTGCTGTCTAGTTTCTAATACTGTGAATGCAGAAGAACAACTATAATTCAGCTATAATATAAATATTTGCTCTGCTCCTCTGTTCACTATGTGCTCTCATCACTTGTAACTGTTCTTGCTCTGTTGTACTTTTTCATAGCCGCTGTTCCTGCTGTACGACTAGCAGTGATGTGAGTGTGTGTGTGTGTGTGTGTGTGTGTGTGTGTGTGTGTGTGTTTTGTACTTTTTCATAGCCGCTGTTCCTGCTGTACGACTAGCAGTGATGTGACAGCAGGTGTGTGTGTGTGTGTGTGTGTGTGTGTGTGTGTGTGTGTGTGTGTGTGTGTGTGTGTGTGTGTGTGTGTGTGTGTGTGTGTGTGTGTGTGTGTGTGTGTGTGTGTGTGTGTGTGTGTGTGTGTGTGTGTGTGTGTGTGTGTGTGTGTGTGTGTGTGTGTGTGTGTACACCCGCAGTTACAACAGATAGTTATCTTGTAACAGTATCCGTTACAAGCGATGAGAGCAAATCGTGACAGCAGAATGAATATCTGGTTATGCAGCAGTTACAGGGCGTACATTTGAAATAGCCGTAACCGCTACACGATATATATAGGCGCACTATAAAAACACTTTACAGGGGACAAAGATGGCACGGTGTTCCGAGTTAAAGGGAAGATCCACGGACGACAAGAAAAAAAATTAAAATACAAATCCACTTACCTGGGGCTTCCTCCAGCCTGTGGCAGACAGGACGTGCCCTCGACGCCGCTCCGGAGGCTCCCAGTCTGCTCCGGTGGTGCACCCGACCTGGCCAGGCCGGCTTCCAGGTCGGGCTCTTGTGCGCTCCATAGTGCGTTTCATGCAGGCGCGCTGACGTCATTGGACGTCCTCCGGGCTGTACTGCGCAGGCACTATGGAGTGCACAAGAGCCCGACCTGTAAGCCGGCCTGGCTAGGTCGGGTGCGCCAATGGAGAAGACCGGGAGCTTTCGGAGCGGCGTCGAGGACACGTCCTGCCTGCCACAGGCTGGAGGAAGCCCCAGGTAAGTGGAATTGTATTTTTTAATTATTGTGACCCTTCCCTTTAGGCTGGTTTCACAGTGGGACGTTACAGGCGCACGTTAGAGCAGCCTGTAACGCAGCCCACCGCACAGCATTGAAAAATCAATGGGCTGTTCACAGCGCCCACGTTGCGTTACTTAGTAACGCTGCGCCATTAGACAACGTACTGCATGCAGTACTTTATAAGCGGCAGAGCCGCGTTAGACTGCTTGCACATGCTCAGTAACGTTGGGGAGGAGCGGAGAGCGGCCAGGCACATGGCTAATTAATATTCACTGCACTCAGTGACGTGCAGTGTTTACTTCCTGAAGCGGACGCTCTGTGCGGCGATTGGCCGGGTGGGACCACGTGATGCTGCATGCATCCAAGAGTACGCATCACGGATGCCAGAGTGAGCTGCACAACGCGGCTCACTCAGACGTCCACAGCAGAGAGCACCAGGCGTGCGTTAGGGGCACGTTATGCGACCATAACGTCCCCTAAAACGCAACGTCCTGGTGTGAAACCAGCCTTAAAGAGAATCTGTACTCTAATATTCTTACACTAAAAAGCATACCATTCTATTCCTTATTTTCTCCTGTGCCCCTCTGTGCTGTTTCTGCCACTCTCTGCTGCAATCCTGCCTTGTAATTAACAGTTTTAGGCAATGTTTACAAACAAACTAACCAGCTTCTAATAGGCTCAGCTAAGCATAGTGTGTGAGTATGCAGGGGGCCTGCAGAGGGTGTGTATCGCTTCTACCAATCACAAGCAGCCCTGCACATTCCACACAATCAAAGCCTTAGCCCGACAAACAGGACAGAGGAAAGATACATTGATTTATTACAGAGACAGTGTAATTAGGAAGAGCTGCAGTAAGCCCCAGCACATTAGAACAGGCATAGGAACTCATAGGATAGAAGAACTAAGGCTGAAAAAATTGTTACAGAGTCTCTTTAAAGGAGTTATCAGCCGAAAATTTAAAAAAATGAGCTGCGATATATGGGTAGATTCGACCAAGAGACAAATCTCTCTCATATCGAAATCGGAATCGCATGCAGGTAACCTAAGAGAGGTTTGGCGCTTCAGTGTAAAAAAGACTGAGCAAGTTTTTCCCCCCAAAAAAACATGAATACATATATATGCTTCACTGTTAATGCTTCACTCTATATAAAACTAAACAAATGTCCGTCCACTAAAAACATATAACAGTCCTTTTTACACTGTGACGCGCCAAACATCTCTTAGTGTGTATGTGAACTGATAACGAAAGGGGGCATTTGTGTATCTAAAAGGGTTGCTTTTCGGCAAAAAACGGTTTTCCTGAAATTAGTAATTGACGTAATAACAGTGAAGCATATGCGTGCCGGTCATATTTTTTTAGTGGACATTTGGTCACTTTTTTAAAGAGTGAAGCATTGACAGTGAAGCATATATATTTATGATTTTTTTGGGGAAAAACCTGTTCAGTCTTTTTTATACTGTGAAGTGCCAAACCTCTCTGAGGGCCCTTTTCCACCTGCAATCGCTAGCGTTCACGCTGAACGCTAGCGATTGCTGAATCGCAAAACCGGCGATTCCCCCGACGTTTGCGGCCGCGATTTTGCTATGCTATGCACTGCATAGCAAAATCGCGGCAATTATCGCTCCGCCGCGCGTTCGCGTTCCCCGCAAAAACGAATCGCGGTAGTGGAAATGACCTACCGCGATTCCCATGTTAAAAAGCAAACCGTAGTGATTGTAAAATCGCTAGCGGTTTGCGTTTTTGCGATTCAGCATCGCAAACGCCGCTAGTGGAAAAGGGCCCTTAGTGTGTATGAGAGCTGAGATGATCCCCAACCTGAATCACGAGTGATTCAAATGAGGCTTAATTATCCCATGCGCTATGTACTGGTAGGAGAGGGGGGGCTTGCAGGGGGTGGTGAAATAAGAGGGGATTCCATCTGTCAAGCTACCTACAGGGGAGGAAAAGGGCGGCTGGATGATGTAAGAGGGGATTCCCCCTGCGTAACACCTACAAGGAGGAGAAGGGGGGCGGGGGTGTTTGACATAGGAGCGGATTTCCTCTGCAGCGTGACCCGACCTACCTCTGCCGGACAGGATATGAAAGGGGAGAGCTGCATGACTACAGGACATGATATGGGATCTGGCACAAAACGAATGGGAAGAGCTGCAGGACTACATATAGACAACACTTGGCCTCAATTCACAGAGCTTTATCAAACACTTTATCAAACGTTTGATAATTTTCCTCATGGGTAAAATCTAATTTTGAATTCACTAAGGTGTTATAGATTTATTGATCATTTCATCGATAAATCTTTAACACCTTAGTGAATTCAAAATTAGATTTTACCCATGAGGAAAATTATCAAACGTTTGATAAAGTGTTTGATAAAGCTCCGTGAATTGAGGCCAAGATCTCACACTGCAGGAGGCATAGTTAGAGAAATAATAATACTGTATCAAGGTGTGTGTCAGTACAGTGCAGGGCAGCAGCAGAAGCCACAGCTGTTACTTTCCTGTAACAGGGCGACTGATGATGACCTCATGACACTGGGCTGTAAATCTCATTCTGTGGGCGTGAATGGGCATGTCTAACTCCAACTGTAACACCTCCCATGGAGTGAGAGCTGCAAAATGGAGGGATAGAGCTCTAAGATGGAGCCTGCCATTTTCTTTTATTCATAGTTGTATTGCACAAATATATCTACTTTTATATTGCCCTTCACAAGTGTTTTGTGTCTAATCATTAATTTCAAAGGGATAAGGAGGCTCAATTTAGTGACTTTTTTTCAGTTCAGTTCCTCTTTAAGAACAGTTTTCCTGATGGCTATAGCCTCTGGGAAGAGAGTTTCAGACCTCCAAGCTCTGGGTTGCTCAAGTAATCTTTTGGAATCCTTCCCGGATAGGGTAGTGATTAGGCCATTATTACAGTTTGTGCCAAAGATAGCATCAGGATTCCATGTTAATCAAGAACTTTCTCTACCCACATTCACATCAGAAGGGGAGTGTCATCCTTTAGATGCTCTCAAGGATCCAGTCCCTCAGGCAACAGCCTAAGTTGGTCTTCACAGTTATAAGTAAACAGTTCATAAAAGAGGGTGAGTGGTAAAAATGAGGAGAATGATACCACCCCCCCCCCCCCCCCCCCAAAGCAAAAGACTCACCAGATGGAGCGGCCTAAACGGGCCCGTCTGCGCCTTAGGGGTATAAGCCACCCCTCAGCTTCTCCTGGCAAACACCTCCGCTGTACTCCTCAGACGTGCAGTGACTTGAAACAAAAGCAAAGACGCTTCACATAGCGTAAAAGGGACAAACTCCCACGTTTTATTCAATAAAAACAATTAAAAGCAGGCCAGCAGTAACTATTGCGGTGTAGGGCTGGTCAGTGATCGGCAATAGTACGAAAGTAAGCGGTGAGAACTCGCTTATCACCCAGACTAAAAACCGCAAGGCAAGCCGCCGCTGGTATACAAGATAGCGTGCGCCGACTAGTCACCGCGTCAGATGACGTCAGGCGTAACGCTGCTCCGTATTTTATTGAATAAAACGTGGGAGTTTGTCCCTTTTACGCTATGTGAAGCGTCTTTGCTTTTGTTTCAAGTCACTGCACGTCTGAGGAGTACAGCGGAGGTGTTTGCCAGGAGAAGCTGAGGGGTGGCTTATACCCCTAAGGCGCAGACGGGCCCGTTTAGGCCGCTCCATCTGGTGAGTCGTTTTGCTTTGGGGGGGGGGGGGGGGGTGGTATCATTCTCCTCATTTTTACCACTCACCCTCTTTTATGAACTGTTTACTTATAACTGTGAAGACCAACTAAGGCTGTTGCCTGAGGGACTGGATCCTTGAGCGCTGATTTCTACCATTTATCCATACCTGAACTGTTTAATAGGCTAGCGCTCCACCGCATCTATTTTGCCCTGGTGTTTTATCCAGTCTCCAGTTTGCCCTAAGGGGCCTCTATTGTTGTTTACAACGTTTATTCTGAATGTTTTTGTGAGCGCTTTTATACGTTTTGTATATCCTTTAGATGCTGGCCTGTCCATTAAGTCATATCTAGAGAGTACAGCCTCATTCAGAGACTCGGATCGTCTGTTTATCAACTTTAGGGGTCTAAGAAAGGGCCTTCCTGTGACTACCAGAACTGTTGCTTCTTGGCTAGTAAAAATCATTCAGAGGTGTTGCACTGTAAAAGGTCTTCCTGCCCCAAAAGAGGTTCACGCGCATTCTACCAGGGGTATGGCTGCCTCTTGGGCATGCTTTTCAAGGGTTTCGGTAGAATCCATCTGTAAAGCAGCTAGCTGGTCTTCTGTGAATACTTTTTTGAGGCACTATCATGTTGATCCTGCCTCTCTGTCTTCTGTCGAGTTTGGTAGAGCTGTTCTGTCTGTATGAATAAATACGTGTGTTTTGCAGCATTCCCTCCCTCAGTTGTGGTTTGTTATATCCCATAGGTATGCTGCCATGTTTGTTCCAGGAAATCGGAAAATTGTATACTTACCTTCCGTAATTTTCCTTTCCTGGATCAAACGATGGCAGCATACAAATCCCTCCTCCTTGTCCATTCGAGGACTGATTTATAGCAGAATGGCTGGAGGGGGCGGGTTCTTAAAACTTATAGGTGATCTGTCCTATCAGGGTTAGGGGGCAGAGCCAATACCCAAAGGTATGCCGCCATAGTTTGATCCAGGAAAGGAAAATTACGGAAGGTAAGTATACAATTTTCCGTTATCTGGCATTCCGGATCCATAAAAATCAAAGAAAATGGGATATCCGATCTGATTTTTCAGTCGAATGAAAAAAATTCAATTTTTTTGGGAGATTCGATCATTTTTATCGAATTACCGTAAAATCAGATCATTTTATTGTATCGTGTGTGGCCACCTTTAGCTAGATCCCTCTATGATAGGATCTGATCAGAAAGGAATCTATTGCTGCCAGTGTAGTACAAATACATTTCCCAAATATTTCAGCATTAAATGTACTGGAAATCTATGCAGCTGTCTCTGCCTGCTGCTGGGTCCCACAGGTCGCTCCCATGTTTGTGTGTTTCCCCTGGACCTGTGATATGAGACAAGCAACACTGGTGTAATGAAAGATTTGGTTTGAAGGAACAGTAAGTAACGCTGCCAGGCTTTTTGTAGGAGCAGGGTGAGCTGTTTTTTGCTTTACTTTGCACCTACATTTTCCTGGGCCTTAATTACATGAACACGTTGGTAAGTGTTGCAGGCTCACCCATCTAGATACACGATCCTCCTGCGTCCCGCATGCTTCTCCATGACTGCTTGTGGCATCTGTAGACCGTGCCCCCGCTGCACGTCAGTTCATGTGGCGGTGTCATTTACAGACCTGTATGCCTGTTACCAAAACTCCTTTGGATCACCTCAATGGGAATAACCTTGATTACCCCTTCCCCTTAAAGAACTTCTTTTAGGCCATGACTCTAGTAAGTGTTTTTGTCTAGTTTTTGGTACATGTGCTTTGCCCTCCCCAACAGCACTTTCATTATAATGTATTGCAAAAAGGGTGTGTGCATCAAACACCAGGTGAACCCTTATATACCTGGCTTTGCAGATAAGGCCTAATTAGCTTATTCATGAGACACTGCTCAAGCAAATCTGCATTCGCTTTCGCATGCCAGGATATGCAGGGGGCGCGGCTACAGAGTCTCTGAGCAGTGAGAGTGCTTGGAGTGCCCTGTTGGCACCCCTTTTCCTGGGATCCTGGGGGGGGCCTCCACGTGGTAATCCTGGATAAGTGCTGATTGCTGCGCAAACTAATCCCCCGCAGGGCAAACATTTTGCGGTGAGTTAGTTGGCAAAACCCTGCATATCCTGGCATGCGAAAGTGAATGCAGATTTGCTTGAGCAGTGTCTCATGAATAAGCTAATTAGGCCTTATCTGCAAAGCCAGGTATATAAGGGTTCACTTGGTGTTTGCACACCCTTTTTGCAATACCTTTTCATTATAATAATATTTCCACCAAAGCAATTTCTTTTGTAAAAGCACTGCTCAGTGCCGAAATACAGAACCATGGACCTCAGTGAAAAATGTACTCTGGGTCCCTTCTGCAGCACAGGTTGTATAATTGGGCCTCATTGACATTACAGTGAGCAGGCACACCACAGCGATATTATGGGTACCGCCGACAGCACAGAACAACGCGTCTCACTCACTGTAAATGTGTAATGCGAGTGTTGCTACTGTAACATGCATTCGCAAGTGGCCACCAGCCAAGCACCCCGGGCCCCATAGCAACAGGCCCTCTAGCAGCCACTATGGTGATACCTACACCACTGCAAATGGAGAAGTCGTCCAGGGTGGTCCATAATTCCTTTACTGCACATAACTTTTCTCCAATGAAGGAATTGTAGATCGATACATCTGTGGCTTGGAATACTGCTTTTACTAACAGCCATTGATACCATTATCAATGCACCAGAATCCCCTGTTACAAGGACAACTGTGGTGAGAAGTATATGGAGACTGCCATATTTATTTCCTTTTGAGAAATACCAGTTGCCTGGCTATCCTGCTGATCTTCTGCCTTTAATACATTTAGCCATAGCCCCTGAACAAGCATGCAGCAGATCAAATGTGTCTGCCATTTTTGTCAGATTAGCTGCATGCTTGTTTCTGGTGCGATTCAGACACAACTGCAGTTAAATAGACCAGCAGGGCTGCCAGGCAACTGGTATTGCTTAAAAGGAAATAATACCTCCATATACCGCTGACTACAGTTGTCCTTTAAAGCAGACCTGAACTCAGAACTTCCTCTCTTCTGTAGAAGATACACAGCAGCATAATAACCTTGAAAGAAAAAAATTTCCTTGTTACAGCTGATACAAATCCTGCAATAAGTCTGCAGTGGGTCTACCTCCAGCTTTCATGGAAGCAGACATATTGTCATCATCCTGTGTTTACAAATTAGCTGCTCTGCCGTGGCAGAAGAGAGATCAAATTACAACTTGTAATTAGTCACAGATGAGGGGGAATTAGACAGGCTAAACTTTCTAAATACATACAGGGTGCGTTTCTCTGTTTTCCTTCTATCCTGTGCAAGAGTTCAGGTCCACTTTAAGAATGTCATACAAACAACCCCAACAGAATTATCACACAGGAAACAGGAGCAGGCAGAAGAGAGTTATAAAAATGATGGTGATGATCTTGGCAGAGGAATGTAGTCCTTCTTCTCTAACCTCCTCCCAAGTGACTGCTTTTTTTCTGGTTTCTGTAAGCAGCCATAGATCACCTTCTCATTGGTAGAAGTGAACATAGGACTATATTGTAGTATCAATCGCATAATAATCATGTTTGATGCACTCACTTCAGAAAAATGTCCTTTAGAAAAGTCAGTTATGTGACCAGGAAGGCTTCCCATTGGTCTGTTGCAATCCAATGGATGAGCCCAGGCCCGGATTTACCTCACAAGAGCCTATAGGCGGCACAGATGTTCTGGAACCTTAGACATCACCCTCCACAAACCTACAAACACCCGCCTAACTGCACCACTAGTGTGCTGGCCGGCCCAGCTATCACGCCTCCCTTACTTCCCTTGTAGGTAGCTACAGGTGTCCCTTAGCATTAGGTAGCCAGAAGTGCCCTCAATATTAAGTAGCTAGAGGAGCCCCTGACTGACGAGATATCTGGTCAGTCCATAGGGAAGGAGGGAGGCGCTTTGAGAGGGGAGTGAGCTATCTTTTTATCATCAGGCGCCTGTAGGCACGTGCCTACGTTGCCTTATGGTAATTCTGGCCCTGGATGAGCCAGATGCTTCTGATGGGGCTGGGATCTGAATACAGTTACTTCTCCTGTGCAGTGGTGCCAGCAGCAGCGGAGGATCAAAAAGGTGACGGTGAAAGGAGGGGAAAACAAAAATAGTAAAATGTACATGACATCCAGCCTAGTGAGAACAGATCCTGCCTATTCTCATAGACTACCATTGATCCTGACAGCCTCCACATCATGCAGCCAATCTGGAAAAGCCACGCAGGACCCATATTTGTGTTCCGCTTGTCGCATCTGCCAACAGATCCGTTCTGAACAAACTAACGTAAACCGATCCTATTGCTTTGCATATCAATTCAGATCTGTTCCGTTTTGTTGATGTGAACTTTTTTTTAATGCAAAGTAAATGCAGCCTGAGGGCTTGTTCACACTGAGCGGTTTAGTTTTTTTAGTTTGTGCAATGTTGGGCTATGTGAGTGTTCTCACATGAGTGACGAGCTTTCTTTCCGAGCGCAAACGTGGGTCCTGCACCATTTCCTGAACATTTGCGCTTCATTACAAGGTATAGGGAAATCGCAAAGCGATTTTGTGAGCGATTTTAAAAGAAAATACATTGTAATTATTCAGTTTTAGTTCAAAGAGTTCACTTCCTGATTGTCTTCAGGAAGAAAATCTCAAATCGCCGGACAAAAGCGCTCAACCCTTGCGCTGGCAATTTCTAATGTGAATGCAGCCCTACACCTTGCTGATCGCCACACCTGTAGATCAATTTAAAGGATTAGGTACACCCTGGAGTAGATTGAAAATGGCAACTTTATTGATCCAATTAAGTTAGTCACAAGCAACACTTCTGCCCTGTCCCAAAGGATAAGTAACCATCAAGACCAGCCACTATAAATCCAATATATGCAATCCGTGCAACATCATTACAGCAGATCCTTCCTCAAGCACTAGATACTATATAAGGCAGGCATGGGCAAACTCAGCCCTCCAGCTGTTACAGAACTACAAGTCCCACAATGCATTTGCCTTTATGAGTCATGACTGTGGCTGTCAGACTCCTGAAATGCATTGTGGGACTTGTAGTTCCTTAACAGCTGGAGGGCCAAGTTTGCCCATGCCTGGTATAAGGTGTTGCAGAGAGCAAGTCAATAGGAATGCCAGGATGTGACAGCAATATTGCTTCTAGCACCTTAGTCCATATACTATACTGGCCCACATACAGTGATAACACAAATGTCCCAAGCAATCCAATAGCTGTGTAAGGCCCGGTTCACACTGGTATTTTAAAGCCAAACGGATCCGGTGAAGCGGATCCAGTCTCCAATTCAACGGATCCATAGGCGTGGCCCACACTGGCAAACGGATCAGTGAAAACGAATCTGATAGCAAGCAAGTAAGAAGAGCAGGAAAGCTGGCAATGCTGCAAGTGTTCAATTTATTGTAGCATACATAAAGTGCAGGCGTGCAACATCTTGCAAAATGGCATAAAAAGTCATCAACATACAGGGCCGGCCTTTGACCTGAGCGACCTGTGCGATCGCTCAGGGCGCCAGCTTCCAGGGGGCGCTCCTGCCGCCTGGCCGCATGTAGCTGGCTGTGTCCGTCTCGCTCCGCCCCCCCCCCCCCCCCCCCCCCGTGCGGCCACCGTGATGGAGGGGGGAGCCGCGGAGAGAGCAGCCCGTCCTCTCCCTCCCTCCTCTCCGGGCGCTCTCCGTGCTCCCCCCTGCAGAGTGCAGACTGCAGCCAGCAGTGAGAACAACTCACCTCCTTGGTTCCGATCGCCGGCGCCTCTCACTTGCCGCTGGTCTCCTCTTGTACATTGTCACTGATGCACAATAAACTTCCTGCTTAACAGGAAGTTTACTGTGTATCAGTGTCAATGTACAAGAGGAGACCAGCGGCAAGTGATACACCGTGAGAGGCGCCGGCGATCGGAACCAGGGAGGTGAGTTGTTCTCTCTGCAGTCTGCAGCAGCATCGGAGGGGGGAGCACGGAGGGTGGCCCGGAGAGGAAGGGAGGGAGAGGTCGGGCTGCCCTCCCCGCGGCTCCCCCTCCAGTATGAGGGGAGGGGAGCACCTACCTACCTACCTACCTAATCTATACTGGGGGCACCTACCTATCTAGCCTGTACTGGGGGGGCAGCTACCTATCTAATCTATACTGGGGGGCAGGCAGCTACCTATCTAATCTATACTGGGGGCACCTACCTATCTAACCTATACTGGGGGGGGGGGGGGGGGCAGCTACCTATCTAATCTATACTGGGGGCACCTACCTATCTAACCTATACGGGGGGGGGGCAGCTACCTATCTAATCTATACTGGGGGCACCTACCTATCTAACCTATACTGGGGGGGGCAGCTACCTATCTAATCTATACTGGGGGCACCTACCTATCTAACCTATACTGGGGGCACCTACCTATCTAACCTATACTGGAGGGGCAGCTACCTATCTAACTTATACTGGGGGCAGCTACCTATCTAACCTATACTGGGGGCACCTACCTATCTAATCTATACTGGGGGCAGCTACCTATCTAACCTATACTGGGGGCAGCTACCTATCTAACCTATACTGGGGGCAGCTACCTATCTAACCTATACTGGGGGCAGCTACCTATCTATACTATACTGAGGGAACCTACCTATCTAACCTATACTGGGGGGGGGGGGGGGCAGCTACCTATCTAACCTATACTGGGGGGGGGGGGGGCAGCTACCTATCTAATCTATACTGGGGGGGGGGGCAGCTACCTATCTAATCTATACTGGGGCAGCAGCTACCTATCTAATCTATACTGGGGGCAGCAGCTACCTATCTAATCTATACTGGGGGCAGCAGCTACCTATCTAATCTATACTGGGGGCAGCAGCTACCTATCTAAGCTATACTGGGGGCAGCTACCTATCTAACCTATACTGGGGGGGGGGGGGGGGGCAGCTACCTATCTAATCTATACTGGGGGCAGCTACCTATCTAACCTTTACTGTAGGCAGATCCCCCCTTTAGTGTATATAGGCTTAGGCTACTAGTCTTACAGTCGCAGATCCCCTTTTAGTGTATTTAGGCAGCAGATCCCCCCCCCATTAGTGTATGTGTGTGGTGCGCTCACACGCGAAGAGGATGAATTTGGGGGGGGGGGGGGGGGCACCAAAATCTGGTTCTGCTCAGGGCGCTGTGAAACCTAAGGCCGGCCCTGTCAACATACCCTTGTGAGAGGAGGCGTGGGTGGTGGTGGGTGCTGGGCAATGATGCATCACTCCGTTGTTTGCTGAGCGGGTGGGTGAGGTAGGGAGGGTTTCTAACCAAGGCTTTCATCTCTTCCCCTTGCGTCCCACGTCTCGTCATGTGACTACTACGCTTCCTTCTTCAACCCGCGAAGTGGGGCGCTAGGGGGAGAGTCAGAAGCCTTGGTAAGAAACCCTCCCTCCCTCACCCGCCCGCTCAGGTGCAGTGTAGCGTCCCCAGACCCCCACACCCAGCGGAGTGTCCCCAATCCCCTCCCCCACCACCGGATTTTGGCCATTATAACGGTCCGTTCTCTCATTGTCCCCAATACAGGGCTTCAGCTTCCATTTCCGGTCCGCTGGGCTCAGCAGTCAGGAAAGTTTGGTGCTGCAAGAAAGTTGCGGTCTGTTCAGTGGAAGGGACGCATGTGAACTGTTCCATAGGTTAACACATCCGTTCGCATCCGTTCAGTTTGTCCGTGAACGGACCATTTTTAAACACAAGTGTGAACCGTGCCTTATACAGTATATCGAATATAAACACCCATGGTTGAATGATTACCCACAATGTTAACACTGATATGACACTCTGCATCATGGCTTCTTTGTTATATCCCCCAGTCACGGATAGCATGCAGCTAGAGCATGGTCAGCGACATAACTGGGTTACCAACGATTATCCCAGGCTAAACTGGGCCCAATTTCAGGTACAAAAAAACTAACCAGTGACACAGCTGCATCCCATATAGAAAAAAAGTATCACCTCCCTAGACCCCCTCAGGCACCCGACACAGGCAGTGCAGGACCGAGGCTGACCAAGCCTAAATAAAAATACAAAGAAAAAAGGGTGAAAACATGTCAGCCGTCACTATGTTGCTGGTCTGGTATTTAGGATTTAATAAAAGCTTCTGATCTTCATTGGGGAAACAATTTGTGGTAACGTCGAGAGATGCAGCCAAAGGGTTAAAAAAAGAGGACAAGGGACTATAGTGACAGTGAGGCCACCCCAGGAAAGCCCAGGTTCAATAGCCCAGAGTGCCCCTTCCTCTCACAGGACCTACCACAGAAAAAGTGCCCATCTTCCACTGATTCCTGAGCAAGCACAGTCAGTAACCCCAGTGCAATGTGCGTAGAGTCTCCTTCATTGGCTGAAGTCAGATAAATAATCTGGTCAGGATCCCCTTCACCAGCCAGTAATTCTAGCACAGACTCACCGAGCAGCTCTGTCTGTCCCCGCCTCCTTGTAGTCAGGACAGCATATTTATGCTTAGTCAGGCTGCAGCAGTAATCCCAGCCTGACAGTGCTGCAACTACCGCCTTCAGCTGGGCTGTACTTTATACTGGTTGAACTCGATGGACGTATGTCTTTTTTCAACCAAAATAACTATGTAACTATGCTTCAGGTCACATGGTCACATTTGTAAAAGTAGATGTTATTTAGGCTGAACTCTCGGCTACTTTCAGCACTCATTTTCTAAGTGATCTGATTGTACACTTACTATATTATCTGTGCCTAAAGATGGAACCTAACCTTGATATCCATAATAATCTTTCCACTATTTCCACTGATAAATCCTTTCTTTTTTTCCAACAATTATCTCCATTATAGTATAAAATCAAGAATTTAAATATAATAATGCAGAATGGAGTCTCTCCTCTCCCTCTGCTCTCCTGAGCACGGATGTGAAGAACTGACGGTCTGGATGAGAGCGCTGACTGCATTGTCTTCTCTGCCGTGTCTGTAGAGTGATGCTCCATAACTGTAAGCAGACAGAGCGCCTCCTGCTGGTCTCTGAACACTGCAGGCGCCAGATGTGATCACATGTGCAGTCCACCTGTGGAAACGATAGCAGAAACAGCTTATGCATTTACACAGCGCTGACATTTTTGGAAATATATTTTCTAAAGGTGCCCATACATTAGAACGAGTATGGATAGATTCGACCAAGAGACAAATTTGTCTCTAATTGAATCTGCCTATACACTACAGGACAATTTCCGTCCGATTTCAGCATGAAATCATCAGGGAATCAGCTGAGCCGCCGCTGTCCGCCTCGCCGCTGCCCCCAAAATGTATAAATGTATGCAGTGTGTGTGTACATTTATACGTGACCTGTCCTGTAGCAGCTTCCGCACGGTGTCCGTCCATCTTGCCGGGTAACAGCCGCATACACGCTAGTGGCGCATAGCGTCTGCCAGCGCATAGCTTTCGTGACGTCAGAGCGCCGCCGGCGTGTATGTGGAACCCGGAGATGGACGGAAGCTGCGTGGAGGCTGACACCGGACAGGTGATGTATAAATGCACTACAACCTGCATACATTTATACATTGCGGCGGGGCTTTCGTCGTCTCCTCGCTCGTTCGCAAATCGGCCGCCGTACCGCCGCGCACCCGACCAACCAACCTCGGCTTGGAATTTTCCAACATGCACGATCGAATGTGCATCCAATTTTAGTCCCAAAATTGGTCGCTTTGTCGGTCGGGCATGCACTTGGCAGCACGAATTTTAATCCGATTTGATTATAATAATCGAATTGGATGGTCGATTGGTCGCCTAGTGTATGGCCCCCTTAAGTGACTATACTTAAAGGACTCCCAAGGCGAAGCAATAAATCTCTCTTTACTTACCAGGGACATCTTCCAGTTCCTAGAAGTCCCTGAGGTCTCTCTCCGCAGCTCCGATCCTCCCCGGAGTCCCGCTGGCTGCCTTTAAGTATCATCGACCCATCGACAGGTCAACGCCTCTGCGCATGCACATGAGAGCATCCTTGCGCACACACGCGTCCACATTACCGGGCGCGTACTGCACCTGCACAGTAAGTGTCCAATGACGTGGGTGTGTTAGCACGCATGCACAGGAGCAATGACCCGCCAATGGGTCAGCGATACAGGCAGCCAGTGGGATACCGGGCAGGACGGGAGCTGCGGCGAGGGACCCAAAGGACTTCTAAAGAGATTTATTGCTTCGCCCTGGGAGTCTTTCAAAATAAACCAGAGATGAAAAAATAAAATATATACTTACCTCAATCTATAGGCTCTTCAGAACCCTCCATGCCCTATATTGCGACTGGCGTCCATCTTTCCACTGTATGCCCTGTTTACAGCTGTGTCTGGTATCAGGCAGAGCCCGGCACATGCGCAGTCTACGCTGTGGCCCTGTGCATCACACAGCTGTGGCCCAGATTGTCTATAGAATGAGCAGGTCGAAAAGAATCAGAATTGTATATGCCCAGGACGCTCCCAGCAACGGTTGCTACGCACAGCCATGCTGGAGTGAGTACAGAGAGGGCGTATAGATGTCAGGGCATGTGCCCAGGAGATCCAATCAGAATTCTACATGGGGCATACAGCAGCAAGGTGGAGGGGAGGCCCAAAGCAATAAGAGCCTGGAGGGGGTCTGATGAGCCTATAGGTCATTGAGGTAAGTCAGTTTTAACATTGTTCTCCCTTTTCAGGTCCAGTGATCTAACAACCAGCACAAGAACACCAAACACGTCTTCTTTATGGGTGGTCACTGAGATGTTAGTAATTCCAAACTGATGCACGTTTTAAGCATCTTGGAAATAGACTAATTATATGCATCCCTAGTCTTGTTACACACATCTGGATCTTTACTGTACTTCCTGCTATTCCTCCCATTTATAACTCCAGAATAATCTGATGTTAAGGTGGCCACACACCATACAATTTTTTAAATATCTGTTCAATTTAAGGATTGCAATCAATTTTTCTGACTGATTGTAACATTTTAAAAAATATGACCAATGTACCACACACCTGTGTTCAATCTTTCCCCAATTATGATAAAAATAATTGGAAACTCTGACAAAATTGCTAGGGTGTGTATATTAATAAACTGACAATCTAACACACACCATACAATCTTTAGAAAGATTGAAGAAAAATATCTGGCATTCCGGATCGATAAAAATCAAAGAAAACGGGAAATCCGATCAGATTTTTCAGTCGAATGAAAAAAAAAGCATTCGATTGTTTTGGGAGATCCGATCGTTTTTATCGAATTGCCGTAAAATCAGATCATTTTATTGTATCGGACAATTATAACTGCAGTGTATGTAGAAGGATCTTGTCTTCCCTTCTTTAGTATTGGTATTAGTGACAAGACTACTATAGAAGAAGCAATGCCAGACGAAGTGTAAAATAATGGAAATGGCCGTTACCTGTCACCTCTATACTTGCTCCGGTAATATATCTGCTGTCGTCTGAGGCCAGGAAAGCGCAGACATCAGCGACATCTACAACAACAGCAATGAGTAGTGTCAATGGAGTTCATCTGTACACAGATTATCACATTCACTGAGCAATTAGGAACACCAGCTTATTCATGCAATTATCTCATCAGCCAACCAAGTGACAGTTAGGCCTCTTTTCCACGGACTGTTGATAAGCAGTGAAATGCCTCTCAAACTGACAACTGCTCACTGCTGCCTGGTAACTGCTCACTGCCACCTGGTAACTGCTCACTGCCGCCTGGTAACTGCTCACTGCAGTCTGGTAACTGCACACCGCTGCCTGGTAACTGCTTGTTGCTGCCTGGCAACTGCTTGCTGAACACACAGCTCAACAGTCCGTGAAAAAAGAGGCCTCAAGGGGGCCATAAATATCGACTTGGCAGCCGACAGACCACCCGATCTGCCGCCAAGAGCATGCCCAATCGATGATGCAACCAAATTCGGGGTGAAATTGGTCGCATGTAACGTCAGACATGCTGCAAGATGTCGGGCCCGCGTGGCTGATCTGGTACGTTGAAGTAGCAGCGAGCGATATCGGGACAAGCAATAAACGCGACAAAACCCCCGACGCCGTCCTCCCTAATGTCCAATGTGCCCCCAGGTGCCCTATACTTTACCTGTCCGTGACTGCCACTGGCTTGGGCTCCGCCCATACAAGTGCCCCATGTGGTTGCCAGCGTAGCGTGGTCACGCGTGGCATCATGCGCCCATGTATACGCCGGCAACCATGTGGGGCACGTGTATGCAGATTGCAGAACAGCCCGCAGCCAGCAGCCAAGGCAGACAGGTAAAGTATAGTGCACGGGGGGGGCACATATGACATTGGGGGGGCAGTAACGGGCCAGCGATGCGGCGTCACAAGGCCGATTCCTGATCGATTTCAACATTAAATTGATCGGGAACCAGCCTGTGGTGTAAGGGCACCTGACAGATCTCTCTCTAATCAGATTGGGTCAGAGAGAGAGGTGTCTCTTGGTGGAATCTGCTCATTATCACTAGATGTATGGCTACCTTTATGCAGTGCATAAAGTCACGCAGATACAGATCAGGAGCTTTGGTTAAAGCCCATCTTTGGTATATGTAAATTTAGGTCATAGTATATCCTGAGATGCTTCACAAAAAGTACTCCGAAATGATAAAAAGCGACACCCGATTGGTTGATAGAGGTCCCGGCACTGTACATGGGATCACATGATCTTAGCCGGATCTTGCTGAATAAGCCGGCTTGTAGGGAAATTTGGTAGGAATTATAAAAGTGCAGAACGTTAACGGACTGTTTTTAGCATTACCTTCTGGCTGGCCGAGTCTTCCCAGCGGAACCATTCCAGCAAACTGCGGGGAAGGGGGAAAACATAAAGTGACGCAACAAGAAAACAAAACCGGCAGCACAAAAAATAAATTCCCATCATCTCACTTTGTCCAGGACTTTCTGTGGAACTTTATCCGTCATCGGCGTGGAGATGAACCCAGGCAATACAGTATTACATCGGATGCCAAACCTGCAGAGGGGACAGGACATCGGTGGGGTTCATATACAAGCCCTACATCTTGTAGTGCTCAGGTATGAAACAATGCAGAAGCCAGCAATGTAATACAGAATATAGGATTTTTTTTAAAAGCACACCTGAAATGAGAGGGATACTGAGGCTGACGTGTTTCCTTTTAAAGTGGACCTGAACTCTTGCACAGGACAGAAGGAAACAGAGAAATGTACCCTGTATGTATTTAGAGAGTTTAGCCTGTCAATTTCCTCCTCATCTGTCACTAATCACAAGTTGTAATTTGATCTCTCCTCTGCCACTGCAGAGCAGCTAATTTGTAAACACAGGATGTTACCAATATGTCTGCTTCCATGAAAGCAGGAAGTAGACAGTATAGATTATGAGCTGTAACATGTTCTTCTTTCAATGTTATTATGACGTTGCTTATCTTTTAGAGCAGAGAGGAAGTTTCAAGTTCAGGTTCGCTTTAAACAATGCAGATTGCCTGGATGCACTGCTGATCCTCTGCCTTTAATGCATTTAGCCATAGACCCTGAACAAGCATGCAGATCGGATGCTCCGACTGAAGTCTGGCTGGATTAGCTGCGTGCTTGTTTCAGGTGTGTGATTCAGATGCTACTGCAGTCAGAGAGATCAGCAGGACTGTCAGGAAACTGGCATTGTTTACAAATAAATAAATATGGCAGTCTTCATATCCCTCTGTCTTCCGCGTCCTGAGTCTCTGGACAAACTGCACGTGTGTGAGCCGAAGTATATCAGTTTTAAAGGTCATTGCCCCCCCTCCCCTGGAGTTCACTCACCGGACACACCCAAATGTAATAAATCAGGGCCAAGTAGCATACAAGACGACATCACTCACTTGGCCAGCTCTTTGGCTGTGGTCCTGGTCAGACCCTCTATCCCAGCCTTCGATGCAGCATAATTACACTGACCGAGATTGCCCACCTGGGAAAGAAGATATCTGATGAGTCATGTCATCTCCCACTCACTTTACAAGCTGACAGTTATGTATACGATGACCAAGGGCAAATACAAACACAACTCCTAAAGAATAACATAAACCAATCAAATGACTTGAAGGGTTGAGTACAGTCCTGGGAGAGAGCAGGGTTGCCCGACAGGTAATGCCATCACTCAGAACAGGAGAAGCTGCTCAGTGTAAAGGTGGCCACACACCATACAATTTTTTAAATATCTGTTCAATTTAAGAATTGAAATCAATTTTTCTGACTGATTGTAATATTCCAAAAATCTGACCAATGTACCACACACCTGTGCTCAATTTTTCCCCAATTATGATAAAAATGATTGGAAACTGAAAATTGCTAGGGTGTGTATATTAACCACTTTACCCCCACGCGTACGGATTTCTCCGTCCCTTTTTTCCCCCCTAAAAAACCAGGGACGGAGAAATCCGTACCTTCCGCGCTACCGCCGCTGTCCGCGCACCCGCCGCTCGTGCACGCCGCCGCCCGCTCGCCCGGAGATCAATGAACGGGAAAATCCATTCCCGTTCGTTGATCTAGCCCCCGCAATGATCTGCTGCTTCTTTCAGAAACAGCGCGGTCATTGTGAGTCTCCCAGCCTCCTACTGCTTCCTGTAAGCGTCCTTCCGGACGCTTACAGGTCGCATGTAAACAAACACTCTGTGGCCATCTTGTGGCCAAATAGTAAACTACACCCTAAAAGCATTTTACATATACAAACATTACATTTACACAATAAATTAACTCATTACCTCCCACACTCCCCAATTTTTATTTTTATTTTGTAATTAAAAAAAAAAAATACAATAAAAACAAACAAACAAATAGTTACCTTAGGGACTGAACTTTTTAAATATTTATGTCAAGAGGGTATAACACTGTTACTTTATAAACTGCGGGCTTGTAATTAGTGATGGATGCAAAACTGAAAAAAATTCACCTTTATTTCCCAAAAAATTTTGTCGCCAAACATTGTGATAGGGACATAATTTAAATGGTTTTATAACCGGGACAAATGGGTTAATACATTTCATGGGTTTTAATTACAGTAGCATGCTTTATTTAAAAACTATAATGGCCGAAAACTGAAAAATAATAATTTTTTCCCACATTTTTTCCTATTTCCCCATTAAAACACATTTAGAATAAAATAATTCTTGGCATAATGTCCCACCTAAAGAAAGCCTAATTGGTGGCGAAAAAAACAAGATATAGTTCATTTCATTGGGATAAGTAATAATAAAGTTATAGATGAATGAATGGAAGGAGCGCTAAAAGGTGAAAATTGCTCTGGTGGTCAGGGGGTAAAACCCCTAAGTGGTGAAGTGGTTAATAAATTGACAATCTAAAGGTGCGTACACACATGCGACTATAGTCGTTTGAAACGATCGTTCCCCGATAAAAAAAAAAGCAGCCAACGACCATTAAGTCTAACGACGGACGAGCTAGATCGTTAAAAATGAACGATCTATCTTGGCGGATTTTTTCCAAGGACGATCGTTTGCAAAAGTAGTACATCGTTGGAAAACGATCGTTCGTACTAGGCTTGACATGCGCATTTCACTATTTCTCCATGGAACTTTTCATTTTTATGCGCAAGCGCAATGGTTGCTTTACGTGGTGTAACGTTCATTCTAACGATCAGATCGTTACACACCTTTAAAAACTAACTTTACTCAGGTCGTTCTTTCGTCAATTAAAAGTTAAAAGTTCGTTCGTCGTTCACAACGAACGATTGTTGTCGCATGTGTGTACGTAACTTAACACACACCATACAATCTTTAGAAAGATTGAAGACAAATATCTGGCATTCCGGATCGATCAAAATCGAAAAAAACGGGAAATCCGATTCGATTTTTCAGTCGAATGAAAAAAAAGCTTTCAATTTTTTTCGGGAGATCCGATCGTTTTTATCGAATTGCCGTAAAATCAGATCATTTTATTGTATCGTGTGTGGCCACCTTAAGCGATGACATGTCTTCTAAAATGGAGTAGAGTATTGTTCTTTGGATATCCCTTGATCTGGATAACTTATTTTCATATAAAGATCCAACCTATGGAAATGTTTGCCTATTTGAACAGATACCTGATCTTCATTCTAACAATACTGATTTATATAAAAGGTGATATAAGAAATGCCACATAGAAAGGGCAAAGGAAAGGGGACTAATTCCAGGGCATAAACTACTCCCCAGTTGTCACTTTCAACAAAATTAGAGTGTCTGGCCCAAATAGATTGTGTAAACAATGTATAGAAATTGGTCTCTTCCCCCGGAAAGAAAAAAAAAAAAAAAAAGCTTACAAAAGTGTATTTATTCAAAATATTTAATTTTACTTGCAAGGAGAGCAGTTCATTAATTAGAATACTCCTCTCCAAACTAGAGAGAAGGAACCTAAACCAAATCCAAACACCTTTATGGGAGTCTCAACTTAGCATTAATGTAACAATATCAAAAAGGTTGCAGTTTAAAAACATGTTCATATCATATCAAAAACATATGTCCTCATAATGAGCACTCACCAGTCGAGTAGCAATAGGGGTGCAAAGTCTGCAACCACACCGGGGGCCTTGAAGTAAGTATTAGCTGTTTAGTGGTGCTATGCTGTTAATGATAACTTCTATGTATGCTTTGAATAGTGGTAATCACTACCAAACTGTTCCCCTCCCCTGCTTACACCTCTCATACTGTGCATGTCCCCTCCCCTGCTTACACCTCTCATACTGTGCATGTCCCCTCCCATGCTTACACCTCTCATACTGTGCATGTCCCCTCCCCTGCTTACACCTCTCATACTGTGCATGTCCCCTCCCCTGCTTACACCTCTCATACTGTGCATGTCCCCTCCCCTGCTTACACCTCTCATACTGTGCATGTCCCCTCCCCTGCTTACACCTTTCATACTGTGCATGTCCCCTCCCCTGCTTACACCTTTCATACTGTGCATGTCCCCTCCCCTGCTTACACCACTCATACTGTGCATGTCCCCTCCCCTGCGTACACCTCTCATACTGTGCATGTCTCTTTCCCTGCTTACACCTCTCATACTGTGCATGTCCCCTCCTCTGCTTACACCTCTCATTCTGTGCATGTCCCCTCCCCTGCTTACACCTTTCATACTGTGCATGTCCCCTCCCCTGCTTACACCTCTCATACTGTGCATGTCCCTCCCCTGATTACACCTCTCATACTGTGCATGTCCCCTTCTCTGCTTACACCTCTCATACTGTGGATGTCCCCTTCTCTGCTTACACCTCTCATACTTCGGATGTCCCCTTCCCTGTTTCCATCTCTCATAGTGCGGATGTCCCCTCCCCTGTTTACACCTCTCATACTGTGCATGTCCCCTCCCATGCTTACACCTCTCATACTGTGCATGTCCCCTCCCCTGCTTACACCTCTCATACTGTGCATGTCCCCTCCCATGCTTACACCTCTCATACTGTGCATGTCCCCTCCCATGCTTACACCTCTCATACTGTGCATGTCCCCTCCCATGCTTACACCTCTCATACTGTGCATGTCCTCTCCCCTGCTTACACCTCTCATACTGTGCATGTCCCCTCCCTTGGTTACACCTCTCATACTGTGCATGTCCCCTCCCCTGCTTACACCTCTCATACTGTGCATGTCCCCTCCCTTGGTTACACCTTTCATACTGTGCATGTCTCCTCCGCTGCTTATACCTCTCATACTGTGGATGTCCTTGGCATGTTTTATTACTCCATATGAATTGTTACGTATAGAGTGCCTGGGGGGCCCAATGTAAAAACTCGCACTGGAGCCCAAAGCTGCTTAGCTACGCTACTGGCGTTCACTTATCAATCAGGGCCTTAATGCACTAGGAATCGCAAATAGCGTTTTAAGCAAGCGATTTCATGAGCAATTCCTGGTGATTTTTGTAGCGATTTTAAAAAAGTGTAAGCTTTTTGCCAGCGATTGTGATTTCAGTTCTGATTGGTCATTTAATTTTCATTTTTTTTGCATGTGTATTTGGCAATGTGAACATTTTAAAGAGGCCTGGGTACCTCCTGCGCTTTAAAATCACACACAAAGCAGTATGTAAAGCGATTCATTAGGGAATTGACAGCGCTTACATACTTTACATTGGAGAGCAAACGCTCCTAAAATGCTGCATGTCCTGCGGTTCTCCTAATTGCAAATATAGGGAGCAGGGACACCAAGAGCCCAATAGTGTGATATTGTATAGATGATAATTAATAATGAGTAATATAACAATTTAATACTCACAAACCAGGGTTACCATTAGGCAACCACTGTGAAGGCAGGTGGGGAGATTAACCTGACCCCACTCAGGATTGAAAGTCGCTCTCTGTAGATGGGAAGAAGATGGGTACAACCCTCCACCCAGGGTGGACTTGGCAATATGTAGAAGCTTTCCAGAGGCGCCAATAGAATAAAAGTCACTTAAACGAGCTTAAAACCGATGGGGCAGTGGTGGGCCTATCCCATCCATGCAGACAAAGCAAACAAAGGAAGGACTGTGGCATCAACAGTCAAACAACAATTTTATTTATACTCCACAGTAAAAATAGGCAACGCGTTTCACAGGCTCAATCCCGCTTCATCAGGCCAATCAAAAAGGAGCATACAGCTTAACAGCATCAAAACCACACTGAGCGCCTCTGTGTGGTTTTGATGCTGTTAAGCTGTATGCTCCTTTTTGATTGGCCTGATGAAGCGGGATTGAGCCTGTGAAACGCGTTGCCTATTTTTACTGTGGAGTATAAATAAAATTGTTGTTTGACTGTTGATGCCACAGTCCTTCCTTTGTTTGCTTTGTCTGCATGGATGGGATAGGCCCACCACTGCCCCATCGGTTTTAAGCTCGTTTAAGTGACTTTTATTCTATTGGCGCCTCTGGAAAGCTTCTACATATTCCTAATTGCAAATGCTCAAGTTGGTTCGTCTCTATTCACTGATATTGGCAAAATCGTTTTTGGAAATAGCCAGTGATTTATAGCAATCCAGAAATGCAGCCAAAAGCGGTCTAGTAGTTTCCAGCCCTCAGGAACAAGTACCAATGATTGTATGCGGCCATCCTCCGGCACTGCCTTTGTCAATATATCCCCTAAGGTGTGTGCTGAACCTTCCCGAACTACCACTGAGCACAGTTTGTGCCTACTGTTAATTACCAGCCAGCTTAGTAGGCCCAGCCAGCCATTTCCACTGCAGGGGGTGCATCGGTGGTGGTTTAAAGGAAAGATGCAGGCTAAATTAAAAAAAATCTTATCACTTGGGGCTTCCTCCAGCCCCTGGCAGTTGTCCTGAGCCCTTGCCGCAGCTCTGCATCCAACCGGTGACCCCTCCTGTGCAGATGCTGACCTCGCCAGGTCGGCATCTACTGCGCACCTGCGTGAGAGCCACTCGCGGTCGGGCTGGCATCATCTGGAGTGTTCTGCAAAGACAGCACGACCTCGAGCGGCTCTCGCGCAGTAGATGCTGACCTGGCGAGGTCAGCATCTGCACAGGAGGGGACCCCGGGCCACTGGCTGGGATCGGAGCTGCGGCGAGGTCACAGGACGGCTGTCAGGGGCTGGAGGAAGCCCCAAGTAAGCAGATTTTTTTTTATTTTTAATTAGCTCGGACCTTCCCATTAAAGGGAACCTAAACTGAGAAGGATATGGATTTTTCCTTTTAAAATAATACCAGTTACCTGACTCTCCTGCTGATCATGTGCCTCTAATACTTTCAGCCACAGCCCCTCAACAACTGAAGTCAGACTGGATTAGCTGCATGCTTGTTTCAGGTGTGAGATCCAGATACTACTGCAGCTATCAGCGAGACTGCCAGGCAACTGGTATTGTTTAAAAGGAAACATCCATATCCCTCTCAGTTTAGGTTCCCTTTAAGGGACAGATAATTGGTGCAGACTGTTTGCAAAGGCAGTGCCAAGTGACTAATGAGAACTGACCACTCACTATGAGGACATATGTATGATTGAACATGTTTTTAAACGTCAACGTTTTTGATATCGCTATATCAATGCTAAGGCGACAATAAATTGATGTTTCTAACACTTGAGACCCCCACAAAGATGTTTGGAATTGGTTTATACGAAACATGTTGCCTCTATAGAACCAGGTGGACAAATCCCATCTAATGAATTAAAATATGCGAATATGTGATATGTCAAATATTAGAATATGTCAAATATGTGGGGTTAGAGGAATAATAAGCAATTAAATATTAAAAAAGTGATTTTAGTGAATTCAGCGGTAGAAAAATACAGGTTTGTTTAAAAAAACAAACAAAACAAAAAAACACACAAAGTGATTTAAAACTGCAACAGCGCTGTTACCAATCATACACACTGCACACCGCTCAAACACTCACAATAGCAGCCATGGGGGTACCACACCCTAAATGCTAAGTTCTGCACGGGTCTGTTATGAAAGAGGAGGAAACACATTGGGCGGAGCCTAATACATCACACGTTAGTCAGCAACAGTAGTGGGGGAACAGGACAGCCACAGAAATCACTAGGAGACCACAGTGAGTCGCAACAGAGGGTAAGATCAATCCAGTGCGCTCAAAGGCTCCTCCCTCACATGCTGTATAGAGAACTGCTGGTTTTTCTGACTGATATTGTTGGAGCTATAAGTCTGGAACTTTTAAAGATTTTCATAGTATTTCTTACTAAAAGAAGTTTTTTTTTTTTTTTTTTTTAACAATCTTGGATTACTGCTATTCACGTCAGTTGGTTTAAATTGGAGCATACCTGACGTGCTATTAGTGCACACAAAGCTATATAATTATTTCCACATAAACTTGACCAGCGCTGCGTAGTAAACAGTGTGTCACTCCCACCACCAACACCTAATGGAGAGCGGCTCACCAAGTTTGTTGGACCACAAATCACAATGGTCAGATGCGCATGTGGGGCACTGAAGGCTCCCCTCGCCTGAACGATCCGTTTCACCCTTGCAGCAGTCACCATATGCAGATTGAGACCCAATACTTGCACCTTAGCATTTCCTACTGAGTTGATTAAAACAGCTGTTCCCAATTAATCAGGGTAATTAGGATGCTTCAGAACAGCTTGGACTATTTGGAATGGTATAGAACTATGGATTTTCTACAGACTGACAGTTTGTGAAGGGTATGAATAATTTTGGACTGGACACTTCTAGCTCAAATGTAAATAAAAGCTGATAAATGTCCCCCCCCCCCCCCAGCCCCCAATAATGCCTCTTGTACATTGTCTTATCTTTAGGGAGACACCTATGTCATTTCCCGTCAAAAAATTACTTGCTGGTTGAGTAAAAATAACTTTAAGTCAAAATTTGCCAGGGGTATGAATAATTATGGGCAGCACTGTAAATAAAACAAATACAAATATGGTGAACATATACTATAAATATGCTAGGGATTACATTGTGCGCTCCTCTGAGGACAGTCAGTGACATGACTATGTGCTGCAGAAGATGTCAGTGCCATTTGAAGTGAATAATGTTCTTAAAGAGAATCTGTATTGTTAAAAATCGCACAAAAGTAAACATACCAGTGCGTTAGGGCAGTGTTTCTCAACATTTTATTGGCATGTAGCCCTTTTAAAACCCCATACTCACCAAGTACCCCCTATCATAGTAAACATTATCACAAGTACCCCTTGACAAATATTTATTTTATTGTAGTACATAATTGGTTCTAAATAATTTCCAAGAATTTACTATTGCTTTTAATTGGCTAAAACACTAATTTGGTGTTGTTAAAATAAGATGTATCATTTTCTAAAACTCTAAATTTGTTATTCTTGGTTAAGTATATCAAGCCCGAGTACCCCCTGGAACCATCAGAAGTACCCCTTGGGGTACACGTACCACACGTTGAGAACCTAGGCGTTAGGGGACATCTCCTATTACCCTCTGACACAATTTCGCCGCTCCTCGCTGCATTAAAAGTGGTTAAAAACAGTTTTAAAAAGTTTGTTTATAAACAAACAAAATGGCCACCAAAACAGGAAGTAGGTTGATGTACAGTATGTCCACACATACAAAATACATCCATACACAAGCAGGCTGTATACACCCTTCCTTTTGAATCTCAAGAGATCATTTGTGTGTTTCTTTCCCCCTGCATCTCTCATGCACTGAAGTTTCAGGCTGCTCTTTTCTTCCTGCAAACAGCTTTGCCTGTGTCTGAATTTCCTCACTATGTGAAAGCCCAGCCAGCTCAGAGGACGATTTATCCAGCTTGTAAAAGATAAGAGAGCAGAGAGAAGCTGCACTAATCTAAATATCACACAGGCAGTGTGCAGAGAGGGGCCTGGAAGGGGGAGTTCATAGCAGAACCACAACAATGAAGAACTTGGCAGCCTTCCAGACACAGGCCGACAAGTCTACAGATACAGATACATTGATTTATTACAGAGACTGTCATAGCAGAAAGTGCTGCAGTAAGCCAGAACACATTAGAATAGCTTTTGGAACTTGTAGGATGATAAAAAACAGGATGCAATTTTTGTTACGGAGTCTCTTTAAATAGTTAAAGACACACCCCTTAAGCGGACGATCATTTCACTCTTTTCACCATGAAAAGCCAGGAGGTGTGAGGACTCACCTTTCCCACGATGCTGCCGATGTTGACTATGGAGCCTCCGTTTTGCCCTGTGGCTACAATGGCTCGGGCTACGGCTTGCGTGATGAGGAACGGGCCCTGGGAAAATTGATTGGAAAGATCAGAATAAAATTCTGTGTCCAATAAAAAGAAAAGGCAGTTACAACAGAGTTGCATGGTGTGTGCCCATAACCAAGCAGCCCCTGACTGCTGCAGAACTGTCTCTCCACACATTTAAAGGGCCAGCATATGCAAATTCAATCTGCTTACCCGAATATGCAGAGCCTACACTAACTGTACTGCTGCGCCCTGCAGGAATCAGCCACACAAAATATTTGCATCTCAACAGGGGGCGCTGCATGTAGTGCTAGGGGAATTGCAAGTGCTGCTCCCCTTTCTAGGGGGCACAAGGAGGTCTATATGGGGCTCCCCTGTAGCGTGGGCTAACTCCTGCAGGGCAAATCAATTTAGATCCTGCATTTTCTGGAAAGAAGAAGCAATTTGCATATGCTGCGCCTTTAAAGGGAACCACACGTGTGTAAATGAATAGTCTGACCTGCATAGGCCTATGCAGGTCAGACTATTCATTTACACACATGTGATGGGACAATAAAATTTATGTGGATTGCTCCGATAAGTCTGTGTGCGGACTCCTCCATGATAACTGTGATTGATGGCCTTGGGGCCCGGCACCGACGTGAGTGCGGTCTTTTGATCAAATTTAAAGGGAACCAAGCGCCACTTTTTTTCCCTGCAGTTTCTCCTGGTTTCTAATAGCTATAGGAGCTGCAATGTTCCCCACATTTATTTAGACAAGACAATACAAATAACATTTATATCGCCCTTTTCTCCTGGCGGACTCAAAGCGCCAGAGCAGCAGCCACTAGGGCGCGCTCTATAGGCAGTAGCAGTGTTAGGGAGACTTGCCAAAGGTCTCCTACTGAATAGGTGCTGGCTTACTGAACAGGCAGAGCCCAGATTCAAACCCAGGTCTCCTGTGTCAGAGGCAGAGCCCTTAACCATTACACCATCCAGCCACCCGGGGAAGGTGTAAAGATAGAATCTGTGACTTCTCTACACTCTTTAAAGTACAGTGTCCTATCCCTTCACCCCTGCTGATGAAAGCTTTTGTTTGCGCTCTGCTAATGTGTGCAATAAAATAATTACATCAGTCCTTATCTGCCTGAAATTCCTGCCATCGGTCAGGCTTCGGAAGTTGGTTAATAAAAGCCTTTGTTAAACTTTTAAATGTATTAAGAAGAAGTAAAATTGGAGGGTTTTTTTTAATTAATGAGTCACATTTTTAGCATGCATTTTTAATGTGCTATTTAGATGCCCTGGGTGCTATTTTAATTTGAGCAGCCCTTTCTGCAGTCAATAGAAGTCAGGTGCTACCTGGTATGAGCGCACACCTCCTCTGTTTCTCCTTGTTGCAGTTCACAATATACATAATACAACAGTTAACAGTACAGACAATGGTGGATTGCTGCTGATGCAGTGAGTAAGTCAAGTACAGATTTTTACATAGGGGTGGAAGAAATCTCACATTACACAGCATTAAAAGACAGAATTTGTACATAGTGGTAGGGTCACGCGCACATCATGATGCATGCTGGGAGATGTAGTCCAGTAAGATGTGAGTACACTCTGGTTACATCTAATTGGACTACATCTCCCAGCATGCGGTGTGACCCAGCGGAGAAGAACAAATTCGGGAGTCAAAGATGGAGGATCAGCACCCTTGGTAACTTATGGCGCTTCCCCCAGCAGCATACAACAATATGAGCCTCCCTTATCGTTTATATAAAAAGTAAAATAAAAACATTGCTCTGTGGACTGTAAGGAATAAGGATAAGACTAATGATGAAGGGAAACTGTGTTCGCGATGGTAAGTGGTGATCAGTGACCAGAGTGTCCTAAATGAGAGAGTATACTTTGCTTGAAGAGGTGAGTTTTCAGGTTGAGCCTAAAAAGGGTAAGTGTGGGCGAGTGGTGGATGTGTTGAGGGAGAGAGTTCCAGAGGAGGGGAGAGGATAGAGAAAAGTCTTGTAAGTGGGAGTGAGAAGAGATGACCAGAGAAGAAGACAAAAGAATATTATTAGTAGAGCCGATTTCTGATTTGACCCTGGAAAAGAATTCTAATTTTTTCCACCAGAAAACTTTTTAAAAATCTGGCGTATCCAGTTACCTTGAGGTTTATGCTGAGCACAGAATCGAAGGACTCCTCTGAGAGGCGGAGCAGGAAGTCGTCCCTGGTGATCCCAGCGCTGTTGATGGCCACACGGGGAGGGGCAGAGAAGCAGCTCTGAGGAGAGATTGTGGATTGGTTAGCTGCAGTACAGAACAGCACAGCTCAGCTAATCAGAGTCCACTGCTACCCCCGTACCTGGATCTGCTCCATCAGCGTGCGGACGCTGTCAGACTGGGATACATCTGCTGTGAATGCTGCATGCTGCTGTCCAGGGAGGTCACGTGACAGAGACTGGAGGGTGTCATTAGCAGACTGGAGGTTCACATCAACCACAATCACTGAGGCCCCTTCCCGGGACAGTCTGTGACACACGGCCCGCCCGATGCCGCTCCCGCCACCTGAGGGGCGCACCAGACACTATATCAACTGCTACAGCGTATTTAAACAATATATATGCAGGGCCAAGGCCCACTGTCACCCCCCTCCTCCTTGTCCTGTGTACTCCCTCTGTCCTGTGCTCACCCATCCTGTTCTCCCCCCATCCTATGCACCACTGCTTACCCGTTAAGCAGGGTGACCACAGACTGGGTCTACAGTTCACATGTTTGGCAGTGCCAGTCTGCTTCCCGCCCCCTGCTTCCTACTGCCTACTGCCCTAGGTCATGGTCTTTAAAAAATCGGATCTGCTGCATGCTTGTTCAGGGTCTATGGCTAAAAGTATTAGTGGCAAAGGATCAGCAGGACAACCAGGCAACTGGTATTGCTTAAAAGGAAATAAATATGGCAGCCTGCGTATTCCTCTCGCTTCAGTTGTCCTTTAAAGGACGACCGAGGTGACATGATGAGATAGATATGTGTATGCACAGTGCAAAGCACACAAATACCTATGCTGTGTTCCTTTTTTTCTTTCTCTGCCTGAAAGAGTTAAACATCAGCTATGCAAGTGAAGTTTCTGTCCGGGTCGGGACTGGGATGGATTATAGCATAACCCTCACTGATAAGTAATTACAGCCATAAAACACTTTCCTAGCAGTAAATAGCTTCTAAGAGCAGGAAAGAGATACAAAGGGTCACTCGTTCATAGATTTGAGCTCTGGCATACGTCAATGAAAGAGTCATTCAGAAGACAATGAAACAGTAAAAACTAAATTTAAAGAGAATCTGTAACGTCAATACGTCCCCTGGGGGGTACTCACCTCGGGTGGGGGAAGCCTCAGGATCCTAATGAGGCTTCCCACGCCGTCCTCTGTCCCTCAGGGGTCTTGCTGCAGCCCTCCGTACAAGATGACATCATTATTTACCTTCCCGGCTCCTGCGCAGGCGCTCTGACGGCTGTCGGCTCCGAAGTAGGCGGAAATACCCGATCGCCGTCGGGTCTGCTCTACTGCGCAGGCGCAAGTTTCCGGCGCCTGCGCAGTAGAGCGGACCCGACTGAGATCGGGTATTTCCGTCTACTTCGGAGCCGAAAGCAGCCACAGCGACCCCGCTGGAGCCAGCAAAGGTAAATATTGAATTGACAGTCGGGTCTGTCGCCGGCTGTTCGGAGGGCTGCAGCGAAACCCCCGTGGGACAGAGGATGGCGTGGGAAGCCTCATTAGGATCCGGAGGCTTCCCCCACCCGAGGTGAGTTCCCCCCCAGGGGATGTTTTTGATGTTAGAGTCTCTTTACATATAAAATAAAACTGTGGGATATCTAAAAAAAAAAATTAGGAAGAGGATAGATACAATTGATTTTCTCATCAGTTTATTTGGAGCCACAGTCATTAACACATAAGTTAATTACTGATTTTAGCCCAATACATTAGCATGTCAGTGGGCCAGATTTATCAATAGTGTCTGAGAGAAAAATCTTAGAAGTTTTTTGGAAATCAAGCAGAACTGTCTCAGACATTTTTAGAAGGTGCAATTTTCTTCTAAAAACAAGAGGAGATAGGAGGGACTCTCAGAATTAGTGCAGTCTGTGAGAGAATCCTCAGAATGAAGTAAGGTGTAATGTGGCAGCTCTGACACAGAAAAAGATGGTTCACCAAAGTATTTTACTAGAAAACAGCAGTAGTCAGAGCACTTCTTAAGGTGCCCATACACTCGTCAGATTGGCAGCAGATGGATAAGAAATGCATCTGATGATCTATCTGATGAGTTTTAGAACATTTTTTACCAGGATAGAATTCCAATAGATTTCAGTTTGAAATCTATTGGAATTCTATCTGATGGCATTTTTTTGCCATCAGATTTCCATTAAGGCCAATGCAAACTGATAAGCAATCTCATCAGATCGACCTAAATTTTCCATCCTGCCAGCTCGATGGAAATCGATCGAAATCGGCCATCGATCGGTCGATTAGCCAACCGATTTGCAAACGATCAATCAATCGATCGATCGGGATTGATCGGTCGGCCAGAAAATCGGCTGAGTGTATGGGCCCCTTTAGGGTAAGATGGAGTGAATGATGTCAATCAGTCCAGATACTCCTGCTTCATGAATAATATCTCACAGTATAGCTGCTGTCCGGGCTTTACAAGGAAGAGATGTGACCGATAGCTGTGAAGGAGAACTTTAACCACTCTGCAACCACCTAACGCCGATTGGCGTCAAGTCCTAGGGGAGGAGATTAACAGTGATCGTGCATCCCCACTTTACATATGGAGCTCCGCACGGAGATCAGCTTGGCAGCCCGCAATCACGGCTGGCAGGCTGTTAGAAGAAAAAGTTTTTTTCTCTTTATACAGCGCTGCGATCTATGTGTAGCACTGTAAGAGAACAGATTAGTGACAAAACTGTCCCCTCAAGTGGCCCACAATGTGATCTCCTCTCATAGGCTGATCGATCACTGATTGGATCTCGGGGGGGCGGCTAAATAAGAGAAAAATAAGGAAATTTATTTAAAAAAATAACATGGAATTCATTAGTGTGCCAAGTTGTATGGCTCTGCAGCGAGCTGTAAAAGCTGCAGAACACTGAATTGTAAAAAATCACCTGGTCACTAGAGGAGTGTAAGCCTGTGGTCCTTAAAGGGGTTCTGTGGAGTCATTCAATAAAAATAAACAGACACTTACTTGGGGCTTCTATCAGCCCCCTGTAGCTGTAATGTCTCGCGCCGTCCTCCTCCGATCACTCCTTCCCCGCCACCTGTCTCGGCCTAATTACGCGTGCCATGCATCTGCCCGGCCGCACGTGTGCGTGCTCCCCCTCGCATCTCCGGGAGCTTACTGCGCAGGCGCAGTACAAAAAAACCCCACATACTGCACAATAAGCTCCCAAAGATGCAAATGGGAGCACGTATTAATTTGCCTTGTTAGACTAATAATTGTCCGGTGCCGGCAGCAGGGTTACGAGTGATCGGAGAAGGACATGACAGCTACAGGGGACTGATAGAAGCCCCAGGTAAGTGTCTGTTTATTGAAGGACTCCACAGAACCCCTTTAAGTGGTTAATTCAGTTACATGGGGAATATAACGCCACATACAGCACAAGCTGACAGTTCATCACCCAGTGGGTTTTAGAAGTGCTATCAACCACTTCTTATTTCTATGACAGATTAGCACTGGTTTTGCACTGTTCTGCCAGTACAACATTTCTAGAAATTCATGCAAAACTTGAGCGAATGTCTTATTTTGTAAATAGTGAATTTACTCTCAGAACACATGCAGATTACAATACTGATGAAATAGGTAGGAAATAAGAAGAAAAAAAGTCATAATTGCTTTGATAAATCTGGCCCAGCGTCAGCATTTATAGTATGAGTTGCTACACCGTGCATATATTGACATTATACTAGCTGCAGTGTATGGTAATGTAATCCCTGCTTCTAAAACATTCCCTCTCCAATTTTTAAAATCTCCCATTGCAGGCCATTATTTACACTGCAGCATACATTAAGCCATGAACGGAATTCAAACATATCAGACAAAACAACCAATACTGATCATTTTAGGTAATGGTTTTGGAACTAGCACTGTTGAGATATACAGCTTGGCTCCAAACTGAACAGTGTTCAATAGAAAGGGGAGGACAAGACAGTTGTGTAGGTGGTCCATGAATGAGCCGGTGGGCACCTGGATGAATCAGAAAGCTTTTGGAATATCCAGAGACGTCCAATTACTAAGGTAAGTATCTCATTTTTTCAGATCAGGTTTACTTTAAAGTGAATCGCATTCATACCCTAAGAGAGGGAAGCCTTAGGTTCCTACTGAGGCTTCCCTCGCTGATCTACAGGTCGGCCGCTAAGTTTGGCCCCTCTCCACGGCGGGGACGTGCAGCTCTTCTTCATGATGCGGGGTCACGCGAGCCCACGGCTCTGGCTTAATGTACATACGCGTGGGCGGGCTGGCTGGGTCGCATACATATGAAATCGGCGCCGGTAGACTTGGGCGCAGGATACAGCTGGTATATAGCTGATCCTGCACAAGTCCGGTGCTCCAACACTTTATCCTACACGTCGAACTAACCTACATCCCATAGACTTTTACTATCCCTTCCCCTCCCCCAACCCTAACCCTAGTCCTCCTGGTATACGTTTGACAGTGGATGTAGGCAAATTCGACGTGTAGGTTATCACGTCGGAACACCGGCCGTGTTAATTACTATTCCGCCTCCAGGCCGCCATGGATAGTGGGGGAATGATATAACTCGTCTTCCAGCGATTGCTGGAGGCTGAATTGTTTTTTAAGCAACTTCGGCTCCGTCCTCTGACAGCCCCGTTAGGATTAGCAACAAATGCATTGTCGTTTATCTGGGGGGGGGGGGGGGGGGGGGTCATGCTCAGTTACAGGGGACAACACAGCAGGGAGAGAAGCCTCACTGAGATCCTGAGGCTTCCTCCTCTTTAGCTAAGTATCTGATGTTCAGTACTCCAGCTTCGGCTCGGGGTACTTTTTAAAAAGGTACATTTCCTTTGCCTGTAACATGTCTTCCACACTTAGAGCTTCCTTATCCTTTTGAAACACTATATTGCGATTTGACCCAGGCGAAGATAAAGTACAGAGGACACAATATAAATCAGCAGCAGGACATTAGATAGAGGAGGTAACTGAGTGACCTGTCACCAGAGCCAGCATGGACTTCAGCCTGATGGAGGCAGCCATGTTTCCTGCCTCTGCCAAATACGATAGAGGAGCAGGGAGGAAAGAGCGTCTGACCATAGAGGGAGAGGTGGAGAGAGAGCGGCTCACCATAAAGGGAGAGATAAACAGAGCGGCTCACCATAGAGAGGAGAGCGCGTGTTGCACCATATAGGAGAAAGAGCACCTCACCATAGAGAGGATCGGAAGAGAGAGCGTCTCACCATAGAGAAAAGAGAGCGTGTCGCACCATAGCAGGGAGGGAGAGAGCGTCTCACCATAGAGAACTTGGGAGGAGTGATCGTCCATTACTATATAGGAGAGAGAGGCCAGCAGAGGGAGCAGCTGCAGTATGAATACATGCAGGAATATACACTCATCAGCATAGCTAATACTGTGCACTGTACAGTTCCCCTTGTGCCACCAAAGAAGCTCAGACCTTGGCTTAAAGCTTACTAGAGATGTTAAATACATATTGGCTCATTTCCACCAAAAAGCACAATCGCAGCTCTGCGATGCAATCAGGGCTGTGGAGTCATTACAAAAATCTTCTAACTCCAACTCCTCAGTTTATGAAACCACATCTCCAACTCCAGGTACCCAAAATGGCTCCGACTCCTTAGTGTAATACTTAACATAACAGGGCTGTGGATTTTGTACACAAATCATCCGACTTCCACTCCTCAGTTTATGAAATCAGCGACTCCGACTCTGGGTGCCCAAATTTGCCTCGACTCCAACTCTGACTCCACAGCCCTGGATGCAATCGTGATTTTCTTGTGTGCTTTTTCCCTGCGAGTTAGCAGCGCTTGTGATTGGCTGCTATAGCAGACTATCGCAAGCACACGAAAGATGCAGCGCTTTCCCACTCCGCAGTGAAACAAAGCACACTGGTGGAAAAGTGGCACTGCAATGAACATATTCATCGTGGTGGCCTTGCGATCAGCAACTCGAGCGCTCTGATTATTGAATCGCAGCACAGCCGGTGGAAAAGGGACGTGTCTGTTCACACTGTATGCGCTTCTATTTAATAATTAAAGCGCATGCGTTTTGTTGATTGCAAAGGCACCATGATTAAAGAAAACCGGAGATGGAGAAAAATTGGCTTGCACTTACTTGGGGATTTTTATAATAAATGTTAACATTTGTATAGTGCTTTTTTCCTGTAGGACTCCAAGTGCTTGAGAACTGCAGCCACTGAAGGCGCACTCTATATGCCACCCTGCAGTGTTAGGGAGTCTTGCCCAAGGACATCTTACTGAATAGGTACTGGCTTCTGGTACATTCAAAAAGAGTGCCGCAGTAATTTGGGCGCCAGAGAAAGCCGCTGGTAGAATATCAGTAATTCTGATAGTAATATATCTGTAATTTTTACTACCATTAATTTAACCCTGTTGTCATTTGAACCCTCCCTTTAACAATGACTCCCCTGCTGTAATGCAGGCGCAGTACTATTCTACGCCGGAAAGAGCGCATTGCACAAAACTGGCCGAAGTTACAGGACCCGGTGACAGCGATAGAAAGCTAAGGACGAGGGAGTGATCCGTGTGGATGGGGCTGGAGGAAGCCCCAGGTTTGTATAAATCGTGTATGTTTGTTCGTCTCGCGTACACTTTAAGGTGTCTGCAACACACACGAAAAGCAAATGCACACTCCCAGTTAGCAAATTCCTACCTTTATCTGGTCAGCAGGCAGCCTATCAGCCAATCAAGTGTTATAATATACATCCTGTGCCTGCCGTACCAAATCTTGCAGGAATTGCATACATTTAGCAGCATTCAGGAGGGCGGCTTCGGTCGGAGGTAATCATGGATTATGTCACTAGCAGGCACACCGTGTGTAGGTACAACCCCCACTTGGTCCCCTCCCTAACCACTCACCTACCAACCGCCTCCTGGAAGCTGCAAAAAAAAAAAAAAAAAAAAAAACATTTAAAACCACAAACACTGATTCACACAACAGTCAAGGGTTCCACATCACAGAGGCCGAACAACCGCCGTCCCTCACAGAAGCCGAGCAACCGCTGTCCATCACAGACACCGAGCCACCGCCGTCCATACCAGAGGCTGAGGAACCACAGTCGTGTCACATAGACCCAAGCAACCACCACATCACAGAAGCTTTTAAGAGGCGCCCATGCAAAATGGGCGCAGGGGAAATTACAGCATCAGAGATAACTCAAGTAGAATATCGGTAAAATGGCAGATATTCTACTATTGTGTAGTGCTAATTTTACTAATATTTTAATATCGCTAAACCTATTCTCACACAAAGCCCTCCCTTTACTGATGCCCAACCTGAATAGATCCCTCCTCAGGGATGTGTAACCTTAAAAAACCACCTCCCCCCCACCCCAAACCAGTCAATATATGCACTGCCCGCTATGCAAACGGAGGATACAAATAGCGAGCACTGCACTCAAATTTCCCAGCCCCCTGATGACGCCTCAGTCCGAAAAACCTTCTGCACTTCCTAGCCTCCGAGACCTAATCTCCCAGTACATCATGATTACAAGCAAGTCCATTTCTAATTTACCTTCTTTAAATAGGAACTGTCACCAAGGACTAAACTTCATCCTAATCAGTAGCTGATACCCCCTTTCCTACCAGAAATCTTTACCTTTTCTTAAACAGATCATCAGGGCGGTCTGTATGGCTGATATTGGGCTCTATTCATAAAACATTCCCGCATGCGGTAATGCTCAAAACAGCTGACTTTACCGACCATTTAGCAAAGTGTCAATTCATAAAAGCTGTTTCCGCATGAAAAGCTGACATTCCTGAGCAGTGCAGGAAATTACCGCCTTGTGCGGTGATCATCTCAACACATGTCACTACATGTCAATTCATAAAGATTAGAGCATGCAGAATTAGGACTGAGAATACCCTCTGTTTAGATAAGGATGCAGATTAACAGCCAAGCTAATGGGGACAGATCTCCCAGGCGGCAGCAGAGAGGAGGGAACAGAAAAGGCTTTCCGGAATACCCAGGCTGTGTTTTTTAACCTCTTGGGTACCGGTTTTCAGATAAATTTCACATCAGAAAGCCTGCATGTGTAACATTTCTTGAAGTTCTTCTAAGCTGTGTGCCTTAATCATCTCCCGCCTAGACTACTGCAACACCCTGCTCTGTGGTCTACCAAAAAACAGGCTAGCACCTCTCTAATCCCTTCTAAATTCAGCAGCCCGCCTCATTCACCTTTCCACACGCTCTTCCGATGCAGCCCCACTGTGCCGTTCTCTCCACTGGTTACCCATTACCCAGAGGATCCAGTTCAAACTCTAACATACAAAGCCCTCCATGAGTTGTGCCCTCCATACATCTCATCACTAATCTCAAGATGTCTCTCCCGCAACCTTCACTCCTCCCAAGAAATTCTCCTGGCCTCTAAACTGATCACCTCCTCTCACTCTCGCATCCAGGACTTTACACGAGCATCAACCCTTATCTGGAACTCTCTTCCACAGCCTGCACGTCATGCTCCAAACCTGGACATCTTCAAACGCACTCTTAAAACACACCTTTTCAGACAAGCTTATAACATTCTATAGCCCTTATTTACTTATCTGTTCACAATGTAATCAGAGGCAAAATATCACTGCCTCATCCATCCTCCTCCCCCTTACCTAGTGTGTCATCCTCTACCCTTTAGATTGTAAGCTCGCAAGGGCAGGGTCATCCTCCTAATGTTTACTGGTTTGTCACAATATTTGTGCTGCTTGGGACGCTGCTGTACATTTTTTTAATTGTATCTATGTTCCCCTTGTCTTATTGTGCTTTGTAAAGCGCTGCGGAATATGTTGGTGCTATATAAATAAAAAATAATATTAAAAGGGACTCCGAGCTCTGTATAAAAACAAAATTGGTACTCACCTGGGGCTTTCTGCAGCCCAGTGTAGGTCGGGAGGTCCCACGGCATCCATCCGGCTCTTCTCCCAGGGCCTGGTCAGAAATGGCTGCCCGGCGGCTCCTGGCGACACTGGGCCCGAGTGTCGGGCTCCTTCTTCCTCATACGTCACGTCTGACGTCACCACTGCGGCCAGTGTGACAGTACGGCGCATACGCGTACTGTCACGTCGGCCGGCGTGATGACGTCATGTATGAGGAAGAAGGAGCCCGACACTCGGGCCCAGTGTCGCCGGGCAGCCATCTCTGTCCAGGCCCTGGAAGAAGAGCCGGATGGACGCCGTGGGACCTCCCGACCTACAGTGGACTGCAGAAAGCCCCAGGTGAGTACCAATTTCGTTTTTATTCAGAGCTCATTGTCCCTTTGAATAGATTGTTTAAAAATACTAAAAGACAGATTCAGGGCAGATTTTATCACAACTGTAAACTTTTTTTTTTTTTATGAATTAGCACACAAAGTCTAAAATACCGATGCGGTATTTTCCCTCCATTTTTTTTTACAGCAAAGCCTTTTATGAATAGAGCCTATTGTGGTGAAACCCATCCCACAGTGTGATGTCATGACTATGGACCTAACAGTTTCTTGTCTGTGAGCCTTGTTGCATTGTAGGAAATGTCTGTTCCAACTGCCAATCAACCAGTATCTCCCTCTGTGTACATCTAGAAAAAATAACTTGCATTGTTAGGGGTTGGGTTTATAGATAATGGCAGTTGGTTCTGTCTAGTTTTTTTTTCTTGTCTGCCAGCAGTAAAGATGATGACGTGCAGGCTGACTAAACAACATGAACAAATTACATGGTGAATATCAATCATTTAGTGATCTCTTCTATTTTTTAATTTCTCACTTTACAATGTATTGATTTCTTTTTTTTTTTTCCCCATTTCCTAATGTTCCTCTTTAAGTTCGTTGTGATAATGATAAAATGTCTTCTAGATCACAAAACTGCGCCCCACTCACTGACTAGCACTTCTTAGACCACCATAATCTGGATGGATAGATGGGAACCTTTACAGACGATAAGACAGTTACCCAGAACAAAGAAATGACACAACCGAGACAAGATATTTTATTCACTTTATTCCATTTTCTTTCCCAGTTACATACAAAAAAAAAAAAAAATAGGAGATAAACCTCCACCGAACTGATATAAATCTTCCAGAGCCCACAAAAAGCACTTCAATACGAAGGCAAGGTGATAGCCGATACATGCAGCAGGCAGCAGTGTCCTTTCCCATGCACCAGGGGGCGCCACCTCTGCATAGGACAGGCCACTCTCTCCCCCCCCCCCCCCCCCATTCAGACATGGATATTTAAGGTGAATTCATACATAAATAAAGTGGGCACTGCCATTAACAAATGTGTGTCAAGCTGAGGCTGTAAAGCTTATCCAGGATTCGCTACCGAATGAGTCGCTGAGTTGAGACAAGGAAGTGGAGGAAGTGAAATACACATAAGACCATGTGATCACATGTCACTTCTGCTTCCTGTTTTGGCCTAGATGATTGTCTGTAGAAGTCACTTGAGAGAGAAAAATAAGCAACTCTAGTTACAGGTCTGCGTGCCAATAGCTAGCAAAACAAAAATCAGATGAACCAATAAAAATCTAATATTCATGCCCATAAACAGTACAATTTAAAAACTTTAAATGTTCCAGCTTATTCTACCAAAACGTTTTTGTTTTTTTTCAATAAAAACCTGATCGGATGTTTTGGAAAAATCTGGTTGATTGTTTGTAAAATTGTATAGTGTATGGTAAAAAATACTATTTTAGACAAACCAACTTTTTTTTCATATTCAATAGTTTTTCTTGGATTTTCAGAAGAATCGAACGTTCATGTATGGTACCTCAAAGAATTTTAAAAACTATTCGACCAAAACGGAATAATCACATTTCTCTGATCGGAAACAATGAAAATTGCACTGTGTGTGGGCACCATAAGTCACACCCAGTATGCAGGCTTTGTAATTAGCCAATCAAAGCTTTCAGCAGCTGACATCATCATCTGCTGTGTTAATTATCAGCGATTTGCTAGCCCATACTTCCTCCACCTGGGTGAAGCCAATTAGCTTGTTAGGAAAACTTTGTGCCACTCATGAAATCAAGAGAATCTTTGAAATGTTAGTATACTTACATGAAAACTTAAAATTAGGCTCTGCTTAGTTATGCAGATTACCTGAATGATTTTGCTTCTTTTCTAAAATACAGGCTTATCACTGCCTCCGTTTACATGACCAAAACCAGTCATTAGCAGCTGTAATCGGGTTTTCAGATTTTATAGAATTAAAATTAGTGCCGATAATCAGTTTACAACTGAAGAAGCAGCAGGAACAATTTCAAAGCACTATTTAAGTAGAGATCGCCACACACTGTAGCAGGTTTACTATCAGTACAAGAAGAGTGTAGTGGCTCACACTGTCCATACCAGGACTGACGTGCTTTTATATTAAAAAGTACAAAAATAGTACAAGTATATTCCTTTACTGAGCAGTACCCCACTTTAAAAACAGCTCTACATAAGAGAACAAAAAACGTTTAAGCCAAACTAAACCAACAATTGAACAAGGCAAAAGAAAACCGATCAAACTGAAAAATCCTTAGTGTATCCGTCTGCTGGAACTGAACAACTATACACCCAGGCTTAGATCTTCTACAGGTTATTTCTTGTGAACTACAAAGTCCTACCTCCCAAACAGACATATGGATTCTATTGTAAAGCTGGAATGCTGGAAAGTAGCCTGGCATGTATTGTTTTTCTTGCTTTTGGTGTCACCCCTGATTGACCCGCCCACCAGCTGAATCCAGATAAGAGAGGACACAGGCTGTAGTGCAGATTGTAAAGCACATTAGTCCCACAAAAAAGGCATTCCATCCAGCACTTTGCCTCTATCTATATATATAAAATCGGATGTATGTGTGTGTGTGTATGTGTGTATGTGCCGCGATCACGCGAAAACGGCTTGACCGATTTGAACGAAACTTGGTATACAGATCCCTTACTACCTGGGATGATATGTTCTGGGGGTCTCGTGCCCCCCCTGCACACCTGGGCGGAGCTACAAACAGCAAATCAGATTCCACCCATTCAAGTCAATGGAAAAAATTTAAAAGGCTGCCATTCTCACAGTAAACAAGCCAGAGTCCCCACACTTTGCACAGTTGGTCACTTGGTGACCGAGGTTACAAATCCAGGAAAAGTGGGCGGAGCATAAAACAGCCAATCAAATTTCAGCCATTCATTTTAAATGGGAAAATGTAAACTGCGACCATTCTTAGACTGTTAATCGCAGGGTTCTCAAACTTGCCACAGTTGGTGACTGGGTGAATGTGATTAAGATTCAAGAAAGTGGGTGGAGCCTACAACAGCCAATCAAAATTCACCTATTGATTTTCAAGGGGAATATTTAAACTGCTGCCATTCTTACAACTGTTAATGGCAGACGCTTCAAACTTGCTACAGTCGGTCTTTGGGTGACTGGGGTCAAAATTCACAAAAGGGGCGGGGCCACAAACAACCAATCAGATTTCCTTGGTGGATAAACTGCTTCTATTCACACATTTTTGATGCCAGGAACCTGAAAGCTCGCAAACTTGGTCATTGAGTGACTGTGTGTCCAGGTTACAAAAAGTGGGCGGAGCCCAAAACAAATTTTACTAGGAAAATATAAACTGCAGCCATTCTTACACCGTTAATGGCAGTGTTCTCAAACTTTGCACAGTTGGTCACTGGGTGAATGAGATTAAGAATTTGGAAGGTAGGTGGAGCCTACAACAGCCAATCAGAATTCACCTTTCGGTTTTCAAAGGGAATATTTAAGCTGCTACCATTCTTATACTGTTAATAGCAGATGCCTCAAACCTGGTACAGTTGGTCACTGGGTGATTAGCGTTCAAATTCAGAAAGGGGGCGGAGCCACTAACAGACAATCAGATTTGTTTATTTTTCAATGGGAATATACAAAGTATTGATACCAAGGACCCCAAAGCTGATACACTTGATAATTGAGTGACTGTATGTCAAGGTTAGAAATAGTGTGCGGCGCCAACAACTTAATTTTTTACATGGCAGGGTTCCCAAACTTGACCCAATTGGCCACTGGGTGACTGGGATTAATATTGTGGGTGGAGCCTAAAAACAGCCAATCAAAATTTACCTATTGATTTTCAAGGGGGAACATTTACATTGCTACCATTCTTACACTGTTAATGGCAGAGTTCTCAAACCTGATACAGTCAGTTATTGGGTGACTGGGGTCCGAATTCACTAAAGTGGGTGGAGCCACAAACAGCCAATCTGATTTTTTAGATTGATTTTAGCCATTCTGTTATTGGCAGGGTTCTCAAACTTGACACAGTTGGCCACTGGGTGACTGGGACCAATATTTAGGAAAGTGGGTGGAGCCTACAGCAGCCAATCAAAATTAACCTTTTGATTTTCAAGGGGAATATTTACATTGCTCCTATTCATACATTCTTAATGGCAGAGGCATCAAATCTGGTACAGTCAGTCACTGGGAGACTGGGGTTTAAATTCTGAAAAGGGAGTGGGCAAAAACAGCCAATCAGATTTGTTTAATTTCAATGGTAAAATGCAACTTATTGATGCCAAAGACCCCACAGCTCATAAACTTGGTCATTGAGTGACTGTATGTCAAGTTTAGAAATAGTGGGCAGAGCCAAAAACAACTAACTTTTTACATGGGAAAATATAAATTGCAGCTATTCTTACACTATTAATGGCAGGGTTCTCAAACTTGACATAGTTGGTCACTGGGGGACTAGGATTAATATTTGGAAAAGTAGGTGGAGCCTACAAGAGCCAATCAAAATTCACCTATTGATATTCAAGGGGAATATTGAAACTGCTGTCATTCTTACACTGTTAATGGCAGAGGCCTCAAACCTGCTACAGTCGGTCATCAAGTGACTGGGGTTCAAATTCACTAAAGGGGTCGAGCCACAAACAGCCAATCAGATTTGCTTTTTTTGGATAAACTGCTTCCATTCACACAATTTTGATGCCAGGAACCCAAAAGCTCACAAAATTGGTCATTGAGTAGTGACTGTGTGTCAAGGTTACAAAAAGTGGGTGGAGTCAAAAACAGATTTTTCTGGGAAATTGTAAACTGCAGCCCTTCTTCGCTGTTAATGGCAGGGATCTCAAACTTTGCACAGCTGGTTACTTGTGACTGGGATTAATATTCAGAAAAGTGGGTGGAGCCTAAAAAAGCCAATCAAAATCACCTGTTGATTTTAAAGGGGAATATTAAAAATGCTACCATTCATTGCACTGTTAATGGCACAAGCCTCAAACCTGGTACAGTTAGTCACTGGGGTTCAAATTTAGAAAAGAGGACAGAGCCACAAACAGTTTAATTTCTTGGGAAAATACAAATTATTGATGCCAAGGACCCCAAAGCTCACAAACTTAGTCATTGAGTGACTGTATGTCCAGGTTACAAAAAGTAGGCGGAGCAAAAACCAAATTTCACTGGGAAAATGTAGACTGCGGGCCTTCTTACACTGTTAATGGCAGTGTTAAGAAACTTTGCCCAGATGGTCACTGGGTGACTGAGATTAATATTCAGGGAAATGGGTGGAGCCTATAATAGCCAATCAAAATTCACCTGTTGATTTTCAAGGGGAATATTTAAATTGCTGCCATTTTTATACTGGTAATAGCAGATGCCTCAAACCTGCTACAGTTGGTCATTGGGTGACTGGGGTTCAAATGCTGGAGAGGGGTAGAGCCACAAACAGCCAATCTGATTTGTTTAAAGGGAAACTTCAGCCTAAACAAACATACTGTCATTAAGTTACATTAGTTATGTTAATTGGAATAGATAGGTAATATAATTTTTTACCCACCCTGTTTTAAAAGAACAGGCAAATGTTTGTGATTCATGGGGGCAGCCATCTTTGTCATGGGGGCAGCCATCTTTTTGGTTGAAAGGAGGTGACAAGGAGCAGGAGACACAGTTCCAACTGTCCTGTGTCCTAATAACCCCTCCCAGCTGCACAAGCTAGGCTTCAAATGTCAAATTAAAAATTAAAAAAAAAATATTTGCACCAAAACAGCAGAACGATAGCAACAACATCAGAAATCCCATCATGCTTTGCACAGCATCAGGGGAAAAAAGCCCGGGCAGTTTTCTTCTGTGCAGCTAAAAATGAGGCTTCGATAAGAGAAACAAAGTTCTGATGCTGTGATACTGTTAAAGAAACACCAAGCCTTTTCAGTGCTGCTGAGTCGATTTTTAGTCCGGAGGTTCACTTTAATTTCTATGGGAATATACAAATGATTGATGCTAAAGACACCAAAGCTCACAAACTTGGTCATTGAGTGTTTGTGCGTTAGGGTTAGAAGAAGTGGGCGGAACCAACACAAGTCAAATACATACCCGGGCAATGCCGGGCAATCAGTGGGTAGAGAAAAATACAAATTTCACTGGGAAAATGTAAACTGCAGCCATTCTTACACTGTTAATGGGAGGGTTCTTAAACTTTGCACAGTTGGTCACTCAGTGAATGGGATTAATATTCAGAAAAGTGGGTGGAGCCTACAAAAGTGAATTAAGCTTCACCTATTGCTTTTCAAGGGAATATTTAATTGCTACCATTTTTGCACTGTTATTGGCACAGGCCTCAAACCTGGTACAGTTGGTCATTGTGTGACTGGGGTTCAAATCCAGAAAAGGGGGTGGAGCCACAAACAACCCATCAGATGTTTTCATTTCAATGCAAATTACTGATGCCAAAGACTACAAGGCTCACAAACTTGGTCATTGAGTAATTGTGTGTTAGGGGTAGAAAGAGTGGGTGGAGCCGACACCAGCCAAATACATACCCGTGCAACGCCGGGCAATCAGCTAGTACATTTTATATTAACTGACCTAATTTCTGTAAGACTTTCTATAAGAATTTTCCTGATTTGATTTTGGGTTTAACTGGGCTTTAACATCAAACTCAACAATGGCAGCTCTCAAATTCAAGTCTCTACAAATTCACTTAAAACAAAAAAGTAAAAAAAAAAAAAAAAAGTAAAAAAAAAATAAACAAGTAGAAGGCTAGAACAGGTGTCCAGACTCCAGCTGCTAGTGCATTCTACACTGTACAATACAGCAGTCCACGTGTCTCTGCTGCTGTGAACCACAAGTCTCTGCAAGCCTCTGAGCTACAGTTCATCTCACGTGAAGTTTTCTCTGCTTCCACTAGACATTCATTACACACATGCATCACTGTACACCCCTGTAGTGCCCAGAGGAACCCCACGCAGACACGGGGAGAACATACAAACTCTATGCAGATTCAAACTGGGGGCCCATCGCTGCAAGGCGAGAGAGCTAACCACTACACCACCGTGCTGCCTCAAATACAATGAGCAGATTGTGTAGGTAAATTGATCAGTGGTTGGACAATCATAGTTGGAGGTGTGGACCAGGCTTTACACAGATGCACGTTTCTGCTCAGTTCCACAGTGCTAATGTTTTAAAGAGTTTATTAGAATTAGAGCCTAAAACTACATACACACGTGCTACAACTGTCGCCGCAACCACGTGGCACGCGCGTGTTGCGGCAACAGGTCGCCCGTGTGTATGGCGTGCGCGTCCCAAATCGTCGTTACTCAGAGCTATCGCCTGCGGCGACAGGTCACGTGTGTATGCGGACTAGCGACAGCAACCCATAGTGCAATACACTGAGCTTCCGACAGGGGGGGAGGGGGGGCTGGAGGAACGTTGGCGACAGCTTCCGTCGCATCACTAATCCCTCTTCCGCCGTGTGTATGCAGAGGGACCTGGCGACGAGCTGTCGCCGATCTGTCGCGCACACGTTCCCGTGTGCTAGCGACCAGCTACATTTGTAGCTCGTGTGTACGTACCTTTAGGGAGGCATGGAGAAGTGCGTGTTAAAGGGTTATTACGCACAGAAAACGGCATACCGGGTTATTGTGGATGCTGAGAAATCCCTGCAGATTCTCAATCTTCTGCAGTCTGCTGTGTGGGAGGTGCTTAGCAGGAGGCATTAGTAAAGGGGGAATTCAGATCCCATAACTGTCCTTCATTTACGGGCATCTCTACAGCTTTGGTCATGGTAAGCGACAAGCAGGACAGAGTTTATTGTCCCCCCCCCACCACCACCAACCCTAAAAGGCCAACATGATCTGCAGTCGGATATAAAGAGGACCTGTAGTGACAATGCTTATTTTTTTTTACAATATTTATGTATAGATTATTTAGTCAGTGATTGCCCATTGTAAAACTTTTCTTCACCTAGATTTACATTCTGAAATGTATCACAAGCAACAACATCTTTAGTCCTGTCAGGTGATCTCTGCGGAATGCTTGTCTACTGAGAAGCCAGTGAAAATAATGCCTGATCTCCCAGAATGCTCTGGGAGGAGAATTCCGCATAGCTAATCAGCCTAGGCTAAAGCATCACTGAGTGGACAGGATTACATACCAATAAATATAGATATAGGAAGTGTTTTTGATGCCGAAACCAAGAAAATGACCATAAAAGTGGGTTTCCTGAATTGACTGCATTCTACTGTGTGTCACTACAGGGCCTCTTTACAGACAGTCTTCCTACAGATGCTACACACCCAGTGCTGAGAGGAAACCAAGCAGTGGACCAATCTTTTTATCCAAGGGATCCCACTCATAGTATTTGCTTAGAACAAAAACACAACAATATTTCTTGTTAATACCCAGGCATCCAGTTTCACAATTATGTTTCCCACCTTCTGCATATCATTTGAGGGCTCTACGTTTTGTGTGCTTTATGCCACAGCACGGGCGAGGTGTAACACACACACATCTGGCTTCTGTGGCTGCCTCCCCGCTCCACCTTGTCTGGTGGTGTATTGGTTCCTGTACAAGCGTAGGAGAGAAATAGCCGCCGGGAGACTTGGGCACAGGATACAGCCGATATACGGCTTACCCTGCTCCTGCACAAGTCGTGGTGGTAATTACTATTCCCCCCCCAGGTCCATGTGGATGGTGGGGAATGATGTAATTCGGCTTCCAGCTATTGCTGGCGGGCGAATTACAGTGTTTTAAAAGTAATTTCAGCTCAGTCTTCTGACGGCGTCGACATTACTCACTATAGCTGTAATTCCTATTACGGTCTTAGGTGGCGCCGGCTGCACCGAAGTCTCCTGCACTACAATCCACGTGCTCGCCTGTACACATGCTTCTGGACACTCCATTACAGGAAGCTGCTGTACTCCGCTGCTGGTTCCGGACATGGAGACAATCAGGTGAGGGAACAGAATATATCATATTCACGTCACAAAAGGGATGTAACAGAACGGAATGAGCCAAGTACAAAAATATATATATTACAAAAAAAAAAGTTGCAATAAAGAGTCTTTATATCCAGCCTGGTCTAATGATGGAGAATGGGATTTGTGTTGGACCCGAACTCTTGCACAGGACAGAAGGGGAATGGAGAGAAATGCACCCTGTATGTAATTAGAGAGTTTAGCCTGTCTAATACCCACTTTATCTGTGACTAATCACAAATGTAATTTGATCTCTCAGCTGTGTCAGCTCAGGAATCCCAGCAGAGCAGCTAATTTGTAAACACAGGATGTTAATATGACTGCTTCCATGAAAGCAGGAAGTATACACTGCAGATTTATTGCAGGAATTGTACTAGCTGTAACAAAGAAATATTTTTCTTTAAAGGTTATTATGCTGTTGCTTATCTTTCAGAGAGGAAGCTCGGAGTTCAGGTCCGCTGTAAGGTAAAATTCCACTTTTGTGAATAAATATGCAACCCCTTCACAGCTTTCACGTTCAAACACAACACAACCCTTAGACATGTTTTCTATTAGATAATGTTTGATGGGTGTATTGCAGCCTGCTGCAGTCATCTGATCTGGCTAGGACTAAAAGCGCAAGCAGTCCACTGGATTAAAGAGATGGGCATTTAGGGTCAGTCTGTACTGTAAACCTGCTGTTGCCATGGTTGCAAAGGGAGTGGAATAGAAGCTGTATGTCAGTTTTGGTAATTCGTAGCTGTCGGCAAATTAAAGAGGGGGGAAAAAAAAGTAATAAAATTATTACAAAAACGCATGTAGAGCACGGATATCGGTTTACATTTTTTTTGGTAAGCAAAATTGGAATTTCTCTGTAAGGGCGTTAGGAGAGTTCAGGATTACAGTATAGTTTGGTCCAGAGGAAGAAAAAAAATGGTACTTACTGATTATATTATCTACTGGATTTGACTGCCCCCTGATTAAAAGATATTTACTCCCCTTTGGAAATCTATATATCGTTGGAAAGTGGAGGGTCTTGGCTTTCATCTGCACTATGCCCCGCGTCGGTGCGATGCATCGTTCTGAGTTAGGGGGTTTAGAATGGGGGTTGTCCAATCCTTTTAACTGATTAGCAACTTCAATAGAATTATATCGTTTGAGAGAAGTGCCCTGCTTGTGACTTCAGTCAGCAGAACTCGTGCTGTAAATTCTTGGAATGCTTTGATCTCTCTCTCTGCTAGCAGAAAATATAGAAACTGAAAGAAGTCTTGTTATTGTCTCACACTGCCCCTAGTGACAAGTGGCCATAAATACACATTACAGCAGTACTAATTAGAAGCAGGGGAATGTAACAAATAAGAAATAAAAAAATGTGCTAAAATAAATCTTTCTGGAGCTTCACTCGCTGGGCTGCGGGCTCAGTACCCTCTTTGCTCAGGCAACTTTTTATGCTAATTCTATGCCCACTGGGACCCCTGCTTGCTCGCTGGGCTACAGGCTGGAAACTCGGGTGGCCATTTTAGCGCTGACAGCCTGGTGCGGCGGACACCCCTCGTTCAACAACCCCTACCTCAGGAACGGTAAATCGTATTAACACAGGGCATAGGGCAAATGAAAAACTTAACTCTCCAATGTAGATTTCCAAAAGGTAGTAAATGTCTTTTAAACAGGGGGCAGTCAAATTCCATCCGTAGACAGTATGATATGTAAGTACTGAAAAAAATTTAGCGTAAAAATGAAGTGGAGTGGACCATGAAGTCACATTATATTGTCACTTAGCACTGAAGTAAGGTGATGGTTGTTGCACCCTATGGCATTACCGCAACACAAGGATGTCAAAACCTCCAAATTATCCGTAGCGCTCTCCTAGGATGGCCAAGTGACTGTTGTCCCCGGTCCCTGTTTGATGACATCATTAATCTACTCATACTGTGCAATCAGGACCATCATGCCGACTCCTAGGAGCAGCCCAAGTGTCTCCTTCACTGACTGGGCGGGGCGAGAGTCCTGGAGCAGCTCAGGGATGACGGAGACCGTGGCGATGTAGATAAATCCTCCGGCGGTGAACGGCAGAATCCACAGAGTGGCGGCTTCACCAATTCCTTCAGCCAATAGGGAGCAGGCTGTACCGGCGAGCGCTCCCAGCGCCGTGCTAAGCTGCAGCATCATTGCCTGGAACACAGGAAACATACAGCTGTTAGCTAGATAATATTAAAGGGCAACAAAGTGAGGGATATGGTGGCTGCCATATTGTTTTACTTTTAACCTCCCTGGCAGTATGATTTCCAGATTTATTTTTTTTACCACACCTCCGATGGATCCACCTTGGGATTACCGCTCTGAGCTGCAGATTTCCATCCTGAGCCTGACTCGGGGTTACCGCTAAGGAGCTTAAACAATGCCAGTTCACCGGCAGCCCTGCTGATCTTTCCTGCATCAGTAGTGAATGAATCACACACCTGAAACAAGCATGCAGCTAATACAGTCATACTAAAGTCAGAAACACCTGATCTGCATGCTTGTTTAGGGTCTATGGCTAAAAGTACAAGAGACAGAGGTTCAGCAGGACAGCCAGGCAATGTGCATAGTTTAAAAGGAAATAAATATTGCTGCCTCCATATCCCTCACTTCAGGTGTCCTTTAAAGGAGGTTTCCATATTTATTTCATTAAAACAATGTCAGTTGCTTGGCTGTCCTGCTGATCCTCTGCCTCTGCTACTTAGCCATAGACCCTGAACAAGCATGCAGATCAGGTGTTTCTGACTGTGGGTCGACTTAATTTAGTTGGGCTTCAGTTGGCAGCTGCAAGCCTGTTTCAGGTTTTCAATTCAGACACTACTCAAGCCAAAGAGATCAACAGGACAGCCAGGCAACTGGGATTGCTTAAAAGAAAAATATGGCAGCCTCCATATACCTCACACTTCAGGTGTCCTTCAAACAATACCAGTTGCCTGGCAGTCCTGTTGATCCTCCACTTTTAATATTTTTAGCCATAGATCCTGAACAAGCAAGCAGATCAGGTGTTTCTGACTGAGGTCTGGCTGGATTAGCTGCATGCTTGTTTCAGGTGTGTGATTCAGACACTACTGACTCAAATAGATCAGCAGGACTGGCAGGCAACCGGTATTGTTTATAAAGGAAATAAATATGGAAGCTCAGTTCAGATGTACTTTAAAGCATTAGTGTACTTTTATTTAAAACACAAACTCATCCTTGCTAATGTGCATCTTACAAAAAAGCTAGGGGCAGCCACTAAAGCTATGTACACATGCTAGATGAAACTAAGTGTGTGTAATCTAATCTAGTGCGTGTAGAACGGCCCTTACGTCGCCTACAGACCTTTCACGGCAGATTTTTAGCGACATTTGATATCCGAGCTCAGTGCATTATTGTTCAGAACACAATTAGAAATGAGTGATGTTAGCTATGAGTACGTAGCTACTCGTAATCGAAATTTAAATTAGATATCGCTGCCTGCAGCAGAGGGAGGGGGGTTACCTAACTTATGCCAGCGCCTATATCCAATGGGCTCCACTTGCAGTCCACTTGGCACCAATACTTCCTCCGTCCAGATATGAAGGAGGAAATAGTGCAGTTACATGGACTACATGAGCTAGAGGCAGCAGCATAGGTAAGTTGACTCCCACTCTGCCGCAGCCAGCGATATCTAATTTGAATTTCGATTAAGAGTAGCTAATCATAGCTAACATCACTATTAGAAATACACTGCTAGTATGCTTCACTATGGGTCTAGCCAGAACGAGGGCGATTGATCACCCAATACCAGCGGACATAAATGGTCTCGTGTGTTGGATACGGACCTTCCTCTTTGTACAGCCGCTCTGCACCAGGATGGCGAAGTCTCCGATCTCGTGGGGCACCTCATGCAGGAGAATGGTGATGGTGGTCACTATGCCAACGTTGGTGCTGACCAGGAAAGAGGCTCCGATGGCCAAACCATCAGTGAAGTTGTGGGTGAAGTCAGCGGCGAGATTGAGGTAGCCGGATACAGTCATATCTGAATGGAGAACAGGGAAGTGTTAAATTGTACTCAAGGCGATGTGACCTGATGAGATAAACGTGTATGTACAGTGCAAAACATATTAAAACTTTCAGTACCAGCGGTCTCTGCCCCCTTAAAGAGGAACTCCAGCCTAAACAAACATACTGTCATTAAGTTACATTAGTTACGTTAATTAAAATAGATAGGTAATATAATCTCTCACACACCCTGTTTTAAAAGAACAGGCAAATGTTTGTGATTTCATGGGGGCAGCCATCTTTTTGGTTGAAAGGAGGTGACAGGGAGCATGAGACACAGTTCCAACTGTCCTGTGTCCTGATCACCCTTCCCAGCTGCATGCGCTAGGCAATGTGAACAACAACATAGGAAATCCCATCATGCTTTGCACAGCATCAAGGAAAAAAAGCCCGGGCAGTTTTCTTTGATGGGTGGAGCTTAGCTAAAAATACAGCTAAAAATGATGCTTTGGTAAAAAAAAACAAAGTTCTGATGCTGTGAAACTGTTAAAGAAATACCAAGCCTTTTCAGTTCTGCTGAGTAGATTTTGAGTCCAGAGGATCACTTTAAGGACCAGAGACCGCTGGTACCAGAAATCGACGAATAACAACGAATCGCTGCACATATCTGCCGCTACCGCTGTCCACGTCACCTCAGGCCACTCTCTCTGCTGTCTCTTATGACGGCAGAGCTCTGTGAGCCGGTCAGGAGCTGCTTTCATTGGCTCCTGACCCTGTGATTAATGTAAACCAATGGGAGTTGCTTACATTGATGACGGTCAGAAGCCAATGAAATCGGCTCTTGGCCGGCTCACAGAGCTCTGCCGTCACAGAGACAAGTGAGCTGCGGCAGGCAGAGTGTGACTCGATCGGCAGGAGCATCGAGAGCACGTGGCAGCGGTGGGGTGAAGTCTACGCCGTGGCAGGAATAACAGCATCAAAACAGGGCGTAGATTTCAATCGCTGCTGTCCAGAAGCGGTTAATAACCATTAGTTAGTATTAGTAGCTATTTTACTTGTTTTATTTTGCTGCCTGAAAGAGTTAATTTGTAGGCATGGAAGTGGCAGCTTCTGTCTTGTGGTACCTTGTTGGGAATATAGTAAACAAAACTGATAAGCAAATAACAGCCTAAAAGTTTTCCTGGCAGAATGCAACTTCTGAGAGCAGAAGTAGAGAGTAAAATGTCATGTTCATGTATTTTTATTCTTAATAGAGCAAATAGAGTAAGATAATTAATATAGTTACCCTTAGCTTTTCTACACTAAACAGACTGCAACTGAGCAGAGACACTTTGTAAATGTTTAAATATAAGATAAAGCCATGGGATATCTAAAAAGTCATTTTTAGGAGTAGGAGGATAAGTACAATTGTTTATCACATCAGTTTATTTTCACCTCAGGTATATATACAGAAGAAGCAGAGCTCCTAGTGGTATGCCATTTGGGAAGGGGGGAGGCATTACTTACCTATGAGGGCTTCTCCTGTGGCCTTTCATCTATATGGTTGTCCCATCTTGTCTGCACAATGCTGCATTTTCTTTTTCCCAACAGATGTAGTCCGTGAACGCCGGTACAGAAATGTACTCGCATCCACAAACTACATCCCTGCATGCATTCCTGATGCTGTAGATTAGCAATACATCTCACCCAGCCCCACCCCCCATGGCAAACCCTTACAAACCTCCCTTATGGAGGGGTTCATTTAATAATAATAATAATAATAATGGTGCTCAGTTCACTTTAACCACTTGAGGACCCACCCTTTACCCCCCCTTAAGGACCAGCGCTGTTTGTTGTGATCTGTGCTGGGTGGGCTCTGCAGCCCCCAGCACAGATCAGGGTGCAGGCAGAGCGACCAGATCGCCCCCCTTTTTTCCCCACTAGGGGGATGATGTGCAGGGGGGGTCTGATCGCTCCTGCGTGCAGGCTAGTTGCGGGGGGACACCTCAAAGCCCCCCTCCGCGGCGACATTCCCCCTCTCCCTCTCCTACCTGGCCCCCCCTGGCGAACCGGGCTGCACAGGACGCTATCCGTCCTGTGCAGCCAGTGACAGGACGTCCCCTGTCACATGGCGGCGATCCCCGGCCGCTGCTTGGCCGGGGATCGCCGATCTGCCTTACGGCGCTGCTGCGCAGCAGCGCCGTACAATGTAAACAAAGCGGATTATTTCCGCTTGTGTTTACATTTAGCCTGCGAGCCGCCATCGGCGGCCTGCAGGCTATTCACGGAGCCCCCTGCCGTGAATTGACAGGAAGCAGCCGCTCTCGCGAGCGGCTGCTTCCTGATTAATCAGCCTGCAGCTGGCGACGCAGTACTGCGTCGCTGGTCCTGCAGCTGCCACTTTGCCGACGCACGGTATAAGCGTGCGGTCGGCAAGTGGTTAAAGGACCACTCCAGTGAAAAAAAGTTAGCTGTTAAAATCCTTCAGAACTGACAGGTTTTGGACTAGCCCATCTCCTCATGGGGGTTTCTCAGGGTTTTCTCTGATCTAAAAGCATTACCTGAATGGCAGCTGCTAAATCCTCCTGCCAAAATAGTGTGCAAGTGTGTAGGGAAGCTGGCCGGTATCTTACCGTTTTGGCAGTTAAACTGGCATTCAGGAAAAGCTTCTGAAAACAAAGAAAACCCTGAGAAACCCCCATGACAAGATCGACTAGTCCAAAACCTGCCGGCTCTGTCAGATTTTAACTGCTTACTTTTTTTTATTGCTGAAGGGGTCCTTAAACAAGTATGAGACTCTGCTATGAAGAGCAGGTCAGGTAGAGTGGAACGAAGAGGGTGAACTGACTGTAAATCTTTACCCTCCCTGGCGTTCTATTAAGATCGCCAGGGCGGCTGCGGGAGGGTTTTTTCTAAATTAAAAAAAAAACTGTTTCATGCAGCCAACTTTTAAACCCCACTAGAGGGCACTCCGGAAGCGTGATTCTGATCGCCTCCGGCGACCAGAATAAACAAGGAAGGCCGCAATGAGCAGCCTTCCTCGTTTTGCTTACATCGTCGCCATAGCGACGAGCGGAGTGACGTCATGGACGTCAGCCGACGTCCTGACGTCAGCCGCCTCCGATCCAGCCCTTAGCGCTGGGCGGAACTTTTGTTCCGGCTGCGCAGGGCTCGGGCGGCTGGGGGGACCCTCTTTCGCCGCTACTCGCCGCGATCAGGCAGCACACGCGGCTGGCAAAGTGCCGGCTGCGTGTGCTGCTTTTTATTTTACAAAAATCGGCCCAGCAGGGCCTGCGCGGCGACCTCCGGCGGTGATGGACGGATATATTCGTCCATACCGCTGAGGAGGTTAATTGGATTGCCGAGATCGGCATATGCATACTTTACATTATATGCACAAATGCTGCCATCTGGAGGATTTTAGATTTTTCCCAACCTTGAACAGTCTTCACATGATTGCAAACCAACTACACTGTTTAGAGGTGATTTTTGAGCCCTGAGATTGTGATCTTTTATGTATCCCTGCCCAGAATATCCCCATAAGAAGTGCTGAAGTAACCTGATGGAGGGGCCTCCTCTTTCCCCTTCTTCTGTTCTTGTTTGGTGCTCTTCTCTGCCTTCCTTTGTCTCAGCCCCTCCTTCTCGTCCGATTTCTCCTCTTCCTTCTCCTTGGACTCCTTGGCTTCCTTCTGACCTGGAGGAGACAGTGCAGGCAACATAAGCATCTGAGCAGAACAGGCCAAAGCAATGAGCAGCAATCCCGAAGCAGCCAATCACACTGCAGCCAGCTGGATGATGCGTTACAGTGTACTTAATGTTATAAAATAAAATACACCTTTAGCCAACTTAAAGGGGAACTGAAGTACGAGGTATACGGAGGCTGCCATATTTATTTCCTTTTAAGCAATACCAGTTGCCTGGCAACCCTGCTGGTCTATCTCTCTGCAGTAGTATCTGAATAACACCAGAAACATGCATGCAGCTAGTCTTGTCAGATCTGACTTTAAAGTCTGAAACACCTGATCTGCTGCATGCTTGTTCAGGGGCTATGGCTAATAGTATTAGAGGCAGAGGATCAGCAGGGCTGCCAGGCAACTGGTATTGTTTAAAAGGAAATAAACATGGCAGCCTCCATATACCTCTCTCTTCAGCTCCCCTTTAAAGAGTACCTGGGGTGGAATAAAATAACATTTTTAAAAAACAAACAGATATTTGCCTAAAGGTGGCCACTAACGATACAATTTGTCAAATGATCGTTTACAATCGATTATTCGTATGAACGATCGGAAATTATCATTTAGAACCACTAATGGACAAAAATCTCCCGACCAATCAGATCAGATTGACGGGAGTAGTCCAAAAAAAAAAAAATCTGATTGATTTCATTAATCTGATTGGATGGTTTAGATTTTTGTCGGTTAATGGTCCCAAACGATAATTTCCTACGCTTATTCATTTTCTATGAAAAATTGTTCCTAAATGATCGTTTGCCAAATTGTATCGTTAGTGGCCACCTTAAAGAGGAACTCCAGTGAAAATAATGTAATTATTTAATATAATAACAAACACAAAAGTATAATAACCTTTACAGAAAAACATTTCTTTGTTATGGCTGATACAAATCCTGCAATAAACCTGCAGTGTGTCTACTTCCTACTTTATGGAAGCAGAAATACGGTTAACATCCTGTGTTTACAAATTAGCTGCTCTGGTGTGGCAGAGGAGATTCCTGACCTGACTGAAGAGGTTATTTGAAGAACTGGCAAAACTTCTAATACATCATAACAACATGTCCACTTGAAACTATTACTTGGGAACTTTGCTAATATGTACCATGGTCCCTATAAGCAGTGCACAGAAATATGGTGGTAAATGGGATACTGCTGGGCAGGTCAATCAGGAGTGACCATGTGCAAGACTAATTTTCCCAGAATCCTTCTACAGTTACAGGAGAAACCATGTATCTACATGAGGAGGCGGGACTTGAGTTAACAGGAGAAATTTGAAGACCTTGCACTACTAACCGGAAGTTACAATGTTTGAGAAACTGTTTCAAAAATCCATCAGGTTACCCTTCCTGGAAACGTGAAATAAGTATGTAAACTATCAGCGACCCTTTTCACTTGTTTACTATTTCTTTATACAAATTTGTCACAAACCAGTCCCAGTCTCTCTATATAGGCAAGTAGTGGTGGGCGGAGCCTGCTGACACTATAGGGTATAAATTGTTCAACTCTAGATACCTGTTCTGAGCAATGCTCAGTAATTGTGGTAGGAGCTTACCATGGCTGTGTCCGTGGCTGTGCCCATGTCCGTCCTCCCCCTTCAGGTGCCGCACAAACTTCTCCACCACTAGGAAGGCGATAATCCCGGCCAGGACCCAGAGGCCGACAATCATCATGTGGCTGTGGTCTGTCAGAGCAAAAAGAGGAAATTGATAAAAAAAAATGCAATTAAAATTTACAGTGACTCTAAATAATTGTCACATTAATCCCTACAGTCTGATAAATGTGAAGTGTGCGACGTGTGGCGGTGCTGTTTTGTTTCACAAACCCGTAAGGAAGTCTCAGGAGAAGCTATAAAGGGCTGTCTTTGTTTCATGGTGGCAAACATCCTTTTATGAAATTCTGAAAATCAGCTTGTATGTTCCTAAGCAGGGATGGACCACGTGATGCTACTAATTCCAACACATGCACATTTCAGCGTCTTTCACACGGGAGGCTGAACTGCGCACTTCTTGGGTGGTTCAGCTACCAGTCTGCCGGCCGTGAGCGACTTTCCAGTGCAGTTTTAATGCAGCCAAATAGCAGCGCTTCTAAACACGCAAGTCGTCATTTGAAACGCAGGGAAGTCCCCCAACAGCTAAAAAAGTGGCTCTCTAGCAAGACAGGGCTTCTTGGCGCACGCCGCGCTGCCAGAATTTGGCGCAGCTACATCAGCAGTACTATAGTCTGCGGCCCGCGCATGAGTAATTGAGGGTTCCAGCAATTGCTAGACCCAAATTAGTTCTCCCTCTGAGCTGCTAGGACTCGGAGAGAACAGTAATTAACGCAGCCTGGAATTTCAATAGCAGCAGGGCGAGTAGTCAAACGACTCACCCTGCGCCAAAGTGCTATGTATGCCTCTGTAGTGCCCTATCTCCCCTCCCCGAGTCCATATGGAGGCCTCCATCCTCTATTTCCCTTACCGCAGAATTTGCAGGTTCCCTCAGTGTTTTTATATTACATCATGTAACCACATCAATAGGAAGTACATCTCCTGGCATGCATTGCACAGCCCAGGACATACAAATAACCAGCGGGGTTCTCGGCAAGGGAGAGAAAAGATTAAGGCCATTTTTTTACGCCCCATCGCAATGCACAAAACCACAAACAAATGACCCTGTGTACACTGACAGGGTCATAAGCATTGCGCTGCCGCCCAACCTGCTGCACAGGAAGTACATGACTCGGATTCCCTGAGATCCCTTTTTAAAAGGTTTGCATCGCCCATCAACTTAGTTGATAACTAAGTCCGGTGGTAACGTTCTGATGCAGCTGCATCAAATTCCCAATTCTGGCGCAACATGATGCGTTAAAGTGGATCCGAGATAAACTTGTACACATTTCATAATTGTGCCCTTTACATATATTTTATAGGGCATTCCTCAAGGCAAATACTTTTTTTTAATACCCTAATTCCCTATAAACTGCACAATCCTCGCCCACAGCTCTTCCAGCGCCTAGGCATTCTGAGTCCCATGTAGCAAGTGCTCATGGGAGCTGAGTCTGGGGAGGAGGAGACGCTACCAGCCAGGAGCTACTGAGATTTCAGAGGCAAGGGGATAGAGAGGGAAGGAGAGGGTAGAAGAGTTTTCACAGGCTGAGGGGTGGAGATGCAGAGCAGCTTGCCTGTGTAATGACAGGCAGAAAATGGCTGCTATCATCTGATCATAGGAAGAAATAATCATAAAATGTTGAAGCTGTTTGCAGCTAGAATTACTGTATAAACCATCTAAACTTTAGATAAATATAGACAAGTTACTTGCTATAGTTAGTTTTTCATCTCGGATCCGCTTTAAGTGTGCTAGGCCCCATTGCCTTGGGTTACCCTGCACTAAAATAGAGTAAAACAACACAGGTTTACAATGCAAGTGTAGCAAGCACATGAGGCTTTGTTTCAAACATTTTCATAATTTAACTTGCTCAGGTCCCTTTATAAAAAAAATAAATAAAAAAAAATGGCCCAAGAACTCCTCACCGTGAGAGTGGCCATGGTGATGTGGATCATGTGACCCGTGGTGATGCTCCTCCTCCAGGGCGTGGTGAGAATGGGGCTCTGAAGGGAGATGGAAGTTGTGTTAGAACAGCTGGAGGAATCGCGCAGCATGGCGAAACACGGAATGTAATGTTTCATACCCAGGGCATGGGGGATGAGGTGCAGGAAGGCGTCGCCCAGCAGCCCCCCGGAGGCGAAACTCAGGAGCAGCTTGAGCAGAGACTGGTGCTGGCTGCTTTTGGATTGCACCGGGATCAGGAAGAGGATGAAGAAGGGGGCAGCGGAGATCAGCAGGGTGGCGGAGATCGCCTGAAATAGAGAGGAAGGTCGTTACACATCTCAAACAGAGCAAACCCTCAGATAACAAGCAGGACACGCCGTGTGAAAGGGAGCCTGTGCTGCAGATGGAGCACAGAGGTGGGAATGTAAACATGGCACTGATTACATGCACATGTTGGCGATCCCAGCAGGCCCGCTGGAGCGTACAGGCCTGACAGAGGCCTCCAGCACTGAGGAGTGACCGGGACACTAGCCAAACCATGCAAGGAAATCCTTGGGGCCTAGGAGGGGGGCTGGATAAAATATGCAGGATTAGGATCTGGCAATCCAAACTAGGAGCCAACAGGCACTGACAATGTTAAAGTGGATCCGAGATAAACTTTTACTCATTGCATACTTGTGTTCCTTTCACATAGGTTATATGGCATTGCTCAAGCCAAATACTTTTCTTGTTTTTGTTTTAATACTCGAATTCCCTAGAAACTAAACAAGCCTTGCCCACAGCTCATACTGCCTTGGCACTCCACTTAGCAAGGGCTTATGGGAGCTCAGTCTGGGCAGGAGGAGAAGGAGGTTACTAGCCAGAGATTTCAGAGGAAGGGAGCAGGAGAGGGGAGTGACCTGAGGGCTGGAGATGCAGTTGCAGCTTGCCTGTGTGTAATGTGACAAACAAAACACGGCCGCTGTCGTATTACAGGAATAAATAAACATGAAACTGTTGAAGCTGTTTGCAGCTAGCTTTGCTGTGTAAACTATCTAAACTTTAGATAAGATATATAGACAAGTTACTTGTCATAGTTAGTTTTTCATCTCGGATCCGCTTTAAAGAAAAAAATGTACAGTTAAAGGGAATGTGAAGTGAAAATAAAGTTATGAGATAATGAATTATATGTTTCGTACAGCTAAGAAATAGAACATTAGTAGCGAAGAAAAAAAGTCTCATATTGTTTTCCAGTACAGGAAGAGTAAAAGAGACACTAAAGCAAAAAAAATTATGATATAATGATTTGTATGTGTAATACAGCCTAAAAGTCTAATATTGTTTCCAGTACAGAAAGAGTTAAGAAACTCCAGTTATCTATGCAAAAGAGCCATTGAGCGCCACAACTTTCAAAGTTGCAGAGAACTCTGTCTTCGGAAGCTTGTTATCTGAAGTGTTAGTTACTGTATTGTTTTTTCTTCTGCAGAGGACAGTTCAAAAGTTCACTGGCCTGCTCTGTAAAATCATTTAGAATGCTGACTAGTGTGTAAACTGCAAATATTACAGAATGATGCAATGTTATAAAAAGAAAAACTATATAACTGAAAATAAAAATTATGAGAATATTCTCCCTGCTACTAATGTTCTAGTAATTATCCGTACTACGCAACCAATTCATTATATCATCATTTTATTTTTGCTTCAGTGTCTCTTTAAGAAACTTCCGTTATCTATGCAAAAGAGCTGCTCTGAGCTCTCCGACCCAACTCAGGTCGAATACAGTCCTGTTTTCTGAAGCACTAATACAGCCAAGAAACAGTGAAAGAAAACTTGAGGTAAGGTTTTACAGCAGGGAAGTTCAAAGGTCAAAAGTACCTGTGATTTATAATAAAGTTAGCTTTTTACCCCAGTAGTGTGAAGCCTCTGGTCCAGAAGGCTCCCAGATCCCCTTCTAGCCCATCGTTCCAGCGCAGAGTCCCTCTATGCGTATTCAGCTGTGGACGAGTACATCCAGACTGAACATGCTCGAGTAACGTCCGCACATGTCCGGTGAAATGAAGTTGCCCATGAACTGTTTTTTTCCTTTGTCCACAAACGGCTTTGTTCTACTGGGCATGTGTGGACCGGGCTTGCCCAGTCTGGATGGGATTGTCCAATGCTGGGACCGCCGCCAGAAGAGGGACCTGGTCTGGAATGAGGAGTTCTTCAGGCGTCCAGGAAGCCTATGAATTATGAGGCTTCCAACCACTGAGGTATATCTTCTGCAGATGAGAGGGAGGACAATACTTGATGGATATTCTACCTCCCCTCAACTCTGCAAAACAAGGTTTCATTTACTTTCATCTGCCTCTACTGGGCAAATTGTATTAGGACAAAAAGAGAAGGAAGTTCTTACAGGTAAAACCACAAAACTGTTTTAGCCCCTTTCCACACTATTCAAATCCACAATAAAGAAATGGAGGCAGGAATTGGGCTTGTGCTTGCATTAGAATAAAATGTAGACCTAGCACAGCTTAATTGCCCCTTCATGTCAGCAGCTACAGGTTCTTACATAGGTCCACAGCATCAGCGGGTCCAGCTTCTCTCTAGCCCCTTGCGGTGGTGGTGGAGGGGGGTCAGCTACGGCTGCTTTCTTAGCGGACACTGCTTCAGGTTCCTCAGGTGGTGCATCTCCAAACCGCCAGCGATCTCTGAACCCTTCAAGATCATCATGACCATGACCATGCCCATGGTGTTCATGACCATGATGGCCGTGTCCATGGTGGCCTTCATGACTGTGCCCATGATGTTCTTGACCGTGCCCATGGGGACCTTCATGACTGTGCCCATGATGTTCATGACCATGTCCATGGTGACCTTCATGGCTGTGCCCATGATGGCCATGGCTGTGCCCATGGTGGCCATGGCTGTGCCCATGGTGGCCTTCATGGCTATGGCCGTGGTGCTGCTCCTGGGCAAATGCTGAGCAAAGCAGATTTAATGCCACCAAGGCCAGCAATGTGGCACAGACCACCTGTCCTCTTCTCAACCAAGTTTGACCCATTTCACCTGGAAGGAAGAAAGAAACCAGAGATGTCAACAGCAGTGAGAGAGGTCAGAAACAAAAAGTACTCTTACTATGTAAATAAAGACTTCTTTACACATAACCTCACCCTGTCCTCTGTATTTGCTGAACCTTGTGATCGGTAGCCTGATTGTGAAGATCAGAAGGTACGAGTTATTGGGGCACACTTGCAACTCCCCTGTGAAATCTGTACTTGTATACTATTAAAAACACAAAAAAGAAGGGCGCTCTGAGACTCTGATTTTGGTGAGACCTGTCCTGGAGGGGTGATCCATATCTTCATTAAGAGAGTCTCAGAGCGCCTTTTTTGTGTTTTTATCTACAGTGGACTTTTTTTTGGAGCAGCCTGAGAAGTGGATTGGGCTGGCTTGATCGCACCAAGGGGGTCTCCATACTCCCAAATTCGCTTTATTTGTATACTAGATTAGGGAACAATCGCAAAACTGAACGATGGCAAAACCGACAATCGTTTTCTGGACCACGCAGGGTCCCATTTGTCAAAGCACAGTTACGATCCAAATCTTAAAGGACAACTATCGCGAAAAAAGTAGGCAGTTAAAATCTGAAAGAACTGACAGGTTTTGGGCCAGTCCATCTCCTCATGGGAGATTCTCAGGGTTTTCTTCGTTTTCAACAGCATTTCCTGAACAGCAGTTAAACTGCCAAAATAGCAAGATACCAGCCAGCCTCCCTACTCACTTGCACACTATTTTGTCCGTTAGACTTTGCAACTGCTGTTCAGAAAATGCTGTTGAGAAAACCCTGAGAATTCCCCATGAGGAGATGGACTGGCCCAAAACCTGTCGGTTCTGTCAGGTTTTAACTGCCTACTTTTTCGCGATAGTGGTCCTTTAACTGTGCCTTGACAAAGGAGTCCTTGTATGGCCCCGAAATGATCGTCGCTTTTATGATCAATTGGGCGCATATGATGATGGAGCAATAAAAACTTCCTGTGAAAGTAGTGTGCTTGGTAGTAGTTCTTTGGATACTTGTACAGTGTCCAGAGAAGCGACAGAGGAGAGTTTGCTTAGTGTATTTTACAAGTACCCTAAATTCTTTAAAGAGAACCCGAGGTGTGTTTAAAGAATGTTCTCTGCATACAGAGGCTGGATCTGCCTATACAGCCCAGCCTCTGTTGCTATCCCAACCCCCCCTAAGGTCCCCCTGCACTCTGCAATCCCTCATAAATCACAGCCGTGCTGTGAGGCTGTGTTTACATCTGTAGTGTCAGTCTCAGCTGCTCCCCCGCCTCCTGCATAGCTCCGGTCCCTGCCCCCGTCCCTTCCCTCCAATCAGCAGGTAGGGAAGGGATGCAGGCGGGGACTGGAGTTTTGCAGGAGGCGGGGAAAGCAGCAGACTGACACTATAGAGATAAACACAGCCAGCTCTGACAAGCTGTTTGTCAGCAGCGTGGCTGTGATTTATGAGGGATTGCAGAGTGCAGGGGGACCTTAGGGGGGTTTGGGATAGCAACAGAGGCTGGGCTGTATAGGCAGATCCAGCCTCTGTATGCAGATAATATTCTTCAAACCCACCTCGGGTTCTCTTTAACTACAGAGTAACTTTAGAGCAACTCTGTTCGTAAGCAAAGTACCTAGGACAAGAGACTGGGCACAAAGCTAGGATTCACATGCTGCACACAGCTGAGGTTCGGATCCTGCCAGCATATGTCAGAAAGGAATTTTTAGCAAGCCAGCAGTACGCTCCAGCACCTTGTCTGTATGGGCAGTCTGTCAATGTCTGGACTGCTGACAAACCTGCCCTACATGACTGATGCAACACCGCCCTGCCTGTCCATGCTGAGGATGCTGAGAACAACTGCAGGCATTTATCTTATCAGTTCATACAGGAAATAGAACTGCAGAAAAAAGCCAGCACAGAGAATAGCACTAACCCCCACAGAGCTACAGAAGCGCGCACACACACGCATGCACACGCGCAAACGCACACGCACGCACTTTGATCTAAACGGACAGGAATTTGTAATGCGTTTGCGCTTTAATACAAAGTATAGGATCCTTTTCAATTGCTGTACAAAAGCAAATATTCTAGCCAGAACAGCCAAAAAAAGGAAACTGATTTACAAAAAAAGAATAACTCAGAAATCAATGTAAAATTCTAAAGCACTATAAAATCAACAGAAAGCACTGCAAAAAAAGTGCTTAGATCTTGCGATTTCTAGTGGGTGCTAGTTCTAACTGAATTATTATTACTAAAGTTAATTATAGCAAGAGAGATCTTCCTCGTTACATCTATTCAGAACTGCTCACTGTAAGGATCCCTGCACACTGTAAATCCGTTTTGCGATTCTGTTTCCGATTTGTAGTTCTGATTTCCCCTGAATGCAATCAACAGAACAACGGAGGAAAAAATGCAGCATGCAGTAACGATTAAAAATCAGAATCGGATGTAAAAAAACGATTAAAAGTCAGAATCGGAATCGCATGCAGTGCGCAGGGAGCCTAAGGCTGTGTTCCCACTTGTTCCGGGCCCCGTGCAGGCAGCGGGCTGTGGTCTGGCTGTAGCCCAGGCCAGATGCTCTCTCACGTATGCTATATGGGGGAGCGCATCAGCCTGCCCAGGATTATCCTGGACGGCACATAAGTGCTGATCCGCTGCAATGTGACAAGTGTGAACGCTCACTGTGGAGAGGAGAATGCACAATAAATGACCGTTCCTCCACTTAAGTGGGAACAGAGCCTTACACCACCCAGCCTAATGCCTGGTACACACCATGTAATATCCTGTCACATAGATGGGTTGATTCGATTATTTCCAACAGGTCTGATCTGATTTCCGATTTCATATAGAAGTGATCAGAAAATCAATCAGAAAACAACTGGAAATCACATCGGACCTGTTGGAAATTATCGATTCAAATTGCATGGTGTGTACCAGGCAAAAATACTAATGATGATAATAATCATTAGAGGACCCCTTCCCCCCATGCATACTCATCTCTATATATAATTGGCAAGTGTCTCTACGTCCGATTTTGTCCGGGTCAGTGCTTTTTAGCACTGCACATGTGCAGGGACAAGACGAGGAGACAGTGCAGACGGTGCCGAGAGACGGAGGCCGGGAGCCGAAGGGGAGGGCATGTGTGTGCGCGGCGGGCGCATGGCGAAGTAATGACAGACCTAGTTCTTAAACGGGCTAAGGTGACTAGTTATTATATAAAGCCCCTCTAATTTTGTTATAAACTGTAGCACTAATATAATAATAATCCTATATAATAAAACCCCTATGTCTTAACGTCCTGTCCCTGTGTGTGTGCGCGTCCCTGCGTTTGCGTTACTGCGCATGTGCTGCAGGAACAGCCGTTGTTGGGACAGAAGCGGGACAGCCTGGCGAAAGGACATGTGCAGTGGGGCACGTGTGCACTCGCAGCGTGCGGGCATGCACATGCACGCTGACAGGTGGCGGCACTGACAGACCTCGAGCCCGTTATTAAATGGGCTAAGATCACTAGTAAGAATAATAATATCAAACACAAAACAAAAAAGACCTCTTTGCACAATCACTATACAACCTCTCTATAAGGGTCACAATTAAATGAAAGGGTCTGCATGCATGCATGCTGAGCTGGTGTCTATTATTAATAATAATACACTAGGGGGACACCTCCACTCAGACATCACTCTGCAGCCTGAATCACAATAACAACAATGAGAAGGAACTTCCCCACCCCCCAGTCTCTGCAGCACTGCAGCTCCCAGCATGCCACGAGTGCTAGGACTTGCAGTGCTACCCGCTCTCACCCGCACAGCAGCTCCACCGGTACAGTCAGACGTGGCACAATAAGAATCCGGCTTCCGGTCTCGCGAGAGGATAGTGCGCCAAAAAATTCATGCGTTCCACCCATACAGGAAGCCATGCGTTCCACCGCTGTCTGATGTCTGATTACGCTGCCTCAAAGCTGCTCTCCAGGGCAGACATGCGCAGACATGACTTCCTCATTCTGTGGAGATCACTTCCTTCTTCCGCAAAGAGAAGGCAGCACAACCAGACATAGCACAGCTCAGACTGTGCTTCTGCAGAGCTGCCCTCTAATGGTAATTAATCCCGCAGCACTTCTATGCTGTGATTGGGGTCTATTGTAATGCGCTGAAGGTGGCTGATTGTAGGAGAAGATTACTGACAGGGCAGGGGGTTAGGTTAATTTGCAGGGCAGACAGCAGTCAGAAGTGCTTGATTGGAATACTGAGAGTGTAATTCAATCAGCCGTCTAGCTGCTGTTCAGTTTCCACATTAACACAGTCACTGCACTTTTTTTTTTAACAGGAGAGACCTATTTTATGTGACATAACTACCAGGAGCAAAGACACTTTAGTTGGGATATATTATCGTTATTTAGTATTTATATAGCGCCAACATTTTACACATCGTATATATTGTCTTGACACTATCTGTCCCGATGACCTGTTACCATGGAGTTTAAAGGTCCGTACACACGCCGGACTGAAGGCAACGACGGGTCCGTCGTCTCCTCCCGCTGGGTGGGCGTTCCAGCGACAGTCCGGCGTGTGTACAGTCTATCGGCGGACTGATACGGCTGTTTCTGAGCGACCCGCCCGGCGGATCGCTCAGAAACAGCCGTATCAGTCCGCCGACAGACTGTACACACGCTGAACTGTCTGCTGGAACGCCCACCCAGCGGGAGGTGACGACGGACCCGTCGTTGCCTCCAGTCCGGCGTGTGTACGGACCTTATGTATGTGTCCAGTCACAGTCTGAGTAAAGTATTGTTTTCCGTGCAGTCGGTGAATTCCAAGAGCAAATCACCATAAAGGATACCGGAGCTAACTCGCTTATTAGAAATGTGGGGGGGGGCAGGCATGTACAATGAGCTTTCCTGATAATCACCGCTCACCCCGTTCCCCCTCCTTTGCCTGGTAAGTTCCCCCCGGCTTGCTGAAGATGGGCAGCACACCGCCTACCCTGGCCCACCTGTGCGCATCATACAGCACGCAATTGCGGCCAGGAGTGCATTGTGCATGATGTCATCTTGACGTCATGCGCAGAGAGTTCCCAGTTGGGTTCGAGTGCCGTCGGGTGTACGCAGCTGGTCCAGCGTAGGCGTGGTGCTGCCCGGCTCCGGGGACCCAGAATAGGTTGCCGGTGTTCATTTATCAGGCAAAAGAGGAGAACGGGAGAGCGGTGGGCACCTGGACAGCTCATACATGCCATCTCCCTCAGTTTCTCATCTTTTTGGCTCTGGCCTCTTGCACACTATATGCGATTGCGATTTTGATGTGGTTTTACATGGAATTCCGATTTGCGATTTTTAATCGGTACTGCATGCTGCGTTTTTATTTGGAACGGAGCCTTCGAAAAACCTTTGGGAGCCGGAGTACTCTTGAAGACGGGCCTCTCTACACTGCGCATGCGCAAACGGCCATTCACGTGCACTCGTGTGCGCAGTTTGGAGCCGCCTGTCTTCGGGAGGACTCGGCTCCTGAAGACTTCTGAAGTCCCGCGCAGCAGGGGATTTGAATGAATGGAGGAGCTGCCGCCTGAACGAGAGGACCGGGAGAGGAGAGGGAAAGCTCATTAGGACCCAGAGCCTTCCCTCTCCTGGGGTAAGTATCTGGCTTTGTATTTTAGGGTGGCCACTAACCATCCAATCTTTTTCATCCAATCTTACCATTTCTATGTAATAGAAGGGCCTGCCTATAGTATCTGTTCAAGTATAATCACTCAGTTTACTCTTCTACTACATAGATTTGGTAAGATTGGATAAAAAAGATTGGATCGTCAGTGGCCACCCTTAACCCTCCTGGCGGTTCATTTATTCTGCCAAATAGGCAGATATACATTTTTTTGTTTGTTTTGTTTCATGTAAAGCTACCAGAGTGAAACATGAAACAACACTAGAGGGCTCATGTGTCCCTCTAGTGCGATCGTCGCCGGCAGTGATGGGCTCAAATTCGGTTTCGGGTGATCCGGATAGTTGCTATCCGGATTTCCCCCAGTAATGCTGAGCGGGGGGGGTCAAGCTGACCTGTCTGACATCTTCTTCAGTCCGTCCCTTGGCGCCCCCCACGATGCGGTCTACACACGTCACGTGATTACAAACACTTCCTCCTTCAACCCGGAAGGAGGAAGTGTTTGTAATCACGTGACCGCCGCTTGGAGCGCATCGTGGGGGGCGCCAAGGGACAGACCAAAGACGTCAGACAGGTAAGCTTGACCCCCCCCCCCCCCCCCCCCCCCCCGCTCAGCATTACTGGGGGAAATCCGGATAGCAACTATCCGGATCACCCGAATCTGAATTTGAGCCCATCACTGGTCGCCGGCATCAATAGCAAACAGGGGAACGCATATATAACGCGTTCCCCTGTTTGGCTTCTCCTGTCGCCATGGCGACGATTGGAATGACGTCAGCCGACGTCCTGACGTCAGACGCCTCCGATCCAGCCCTTAGCGCTGCCTGGAACTCATTGGTCCGGGCAGCGCAGGGCTCTGGCGGGGGGGCCCTCTTCCGCCGCTGCGTGCAGGCGATCGCCGCAAAGCGGCGGCGATCAAGCTGTACGCGCGGCTAGCAAAGTGCTAGCTGCGCATACAGCACTTTAAATGGGGTGAATCGCAGCACCAGGGGCTGAGATATCCTCCTGCACGGCATAGCCCGAGCTCAGCTCGGGCTTACCGCCAGGAAGGTTAACCCCTGGTTCCCATTGGCTTTAATTAGATGCCCACCTCGCCATCACACTCACGTAGTCTAGAGTGTTCTGTGCAGGTGCAGTAGTTCTTCACCTGCGCAGATCATTCCAGATTATGTGACCTGGCACGATGGGCATCTGCATCGGGGGGATCCTGTTGCATCCATGGTCACAGCCACGGCGTTCCGCTTCTGTTCTCCCCTACCCTTCCAAGACGTTCCCCTTTTGGTTTTCCCTCTTGACCATAACAAGTAGTTATTACACAGTTGTTGTAGTGCTCTCAGCTGGTGTTTGTACACATACCCTGAGTACGCTGTCAGACATATTCTAATGTTGCAAACAGGTTACTTGTCCCTTCAAAAGGCCACAAAACAATGGCTACTTGTTATCGGTTCCAGCATTTTCATAACAATGACTTTTTTGTGTACAATGTTCATTGAGGCTCCAAAGGTGTGTGAAAATGTAATTGCTGGCTAGACAGTACTTGAGACCTCAAAATACTTTCAAACAATAGTTATGAGAACACTGTAATTGTTCCTTTGAAGTCTTGTAATCCGAATGTGGAATACACTTATCACCACCTGTAGCAATGCCTTGTGCACAAGTGGAGTAAAGGTAACCATACATCAGATGACTTGGTGGATGATCGACCATCCAATTATATAATTATAATCGAATTGGATGAAAATCCGTGGCGACAAGTGCATGCACGACTGACAATGCGACTGGCGTATTCTCCCCTAATGTTAAATGTTCCCCCACTGCCCAGTGCAAGTGATACATTACCTCTCCGTATCCTCCCCTGCTCTGTTCTCCTGACACTTGCGACCCATGTGGTTGCCTAGTAAGGATGCGTGTGTGATGTCAGATGTCACACACACGGGCATATTACTAGGCAACCACGTGGAGCATGCGTGTACGGAGAATGGAGGAAGTCAGGAGCCAGCAGAGGACAAGCGGCGGGCATGGCGGAGAGGTAATGTATAACTTGCAATGGGGGGGGGGACATTTAACATTATGGGGGATATAGTATCACAAGCGAGGTGGCCAGATGCAGTGTAACAAGGCCAATTCGTGATCAATTTCAGCAATGTTACAGTGTAATTTCAGCATGAAATTGACCGGTGATCGGCCTCAGTGTATGGCCAGCTGATCAATCTCTCTCTAATCAGATTTCTAATCAAATTCGGTTACAGAGAGATTTGTATTTTGGTCGGCTCATCATCGCTAGATGTATGGTTGCCTTAACCACATAAGGCGGTCCGCCTTCAGCCGATGGGCGGCGGCAAAGGCTGGGCCTAAACGACCGCTGTCAGCCCATCGGCGGCGGCTCCTTATGTGGCAGCTGGCCGGGACGCATGCATCCGCCGGCAATAGGCTCCGCCCACCCGCGACATGAACCCGCTGGCCGTTCGTAAGCACCGGCGGGTTGTTAACCCCTCGATCGCCGCATAGTAAGCGTATAATACGCTTTGTAATGTATACAAAGCGTATTATACAGGCTGCCTCCTGCCCTGGTGGTCCCAGTGATCGAGGGACCACCAGGGCAGGTTGTAGCCCTCCCTGTCTGCACACAAGCACACTGATCTGCCCCCCCTGCCCTCTGATCGCCCACAGCACCCCTCAGACCCCCCCTGCCCACCCCCCAGACCCCTGTTTGCACCCAATCACCCCCCTAATCACCCATCAATCACTCCCTGTCACTATCTGTCAACGCTATTTTATAGATTAGGTCCTAAACTGCCCCCTGGGGGCTCCTGATCACCCCTCCCCCACACCCTCAGATCCACCCATCAGATCAGACCCTAACCTGCCCCTTGCGGGCATTTGATCACCCACCCACACCATCAGATAGCCCGCAGACCCGCCCTCAGATCGCCTCCGAAGTGCATTGTTTACATCTGTTCTCCCCTCTAATCACCCACTAATCACCCATCAATCACCCCGTCACAACCTGTCATTGCTACCCATCAGATCAGACCATCTGCCCACACCCTCAGATTGCCCTCAGACCCCCCTCCCCTTCCCGTGTACTGTATACATCTATTCTCCCCTGTAAAATCACCCACTGATCGCCTGTCAATCACCCCCTGTCACCACCTGTCACTGCCACCCATCAGATCAGACCCTAACCTGCCCCTTGCGGTCATCTGATCACCTGCCCGCAGCCTCAGATCGCCCGCAGACCCACCCTCAGATTACCTCCAAAGCGCATTGTTTACATCTGTTCTTCCCTCTAATCACCCACTGGTCACCCATCAATCACCCCCTGTCACTGCTACCCATCAGATCAGAGCCTAATCTGCCCCTTGGGCACCCAATCACCCGCCCACACCCTCAGAACGCCCCCAGACCTCCCCCCGTGTACTGTATACATCTATTCTCCCCTGTAATCACCCACTGATCACCTGTCAATCACTTGTCAATCACCCATCAATCACCCCCTGTCACTGCCACCCAGACCCTAACCTGCCTCTTACGGGCATCTGATCACCCACCCACACCATCAGATCGCCCGCAGACTCACCCTCAGATCACCTCCAAAGTGCATTGTTTAGATCTGTTCTCCCCTCTAAATCACCCACTGATCACCCATCAATCACCCCCTGTCACTGCTACCCATCAGATCAGACCCCTATCTGCCCCTTAGGCACCCAATCACCCACCCACACCCTCAGAACGCCCTCAGACCCCAGCCCTGATCACCTCGCCAGTGCATTGCTTGCATCTATTCTCCCCTCTAATCACACCCTGATCACCTATCAATCACCCCGTCACCCCCTGTCACCGCTACCCATCAGATCAGACCCTAAACTGCCCCCTGTGGGCACCCAAACACCCGCCCACACCCTCAGATAACCCTCAGACCCCCTTCCGATCACCTCCCCAGTGCATTGATTGCATCTATTCTCCCCTCTAATCACCCCGAGACACCCATCAATCACCTCCTGTCACTGCCTAGCACTCCTATCCATCAGATCAGGCCCTAATCTGACCCCTGCGGGCTTCTGATCACCCGGCCAAACCCTCACCCGCCCCACCACAGTGACAGCATTTTTTTTTCTGATCACTGCTGGTCTCTACGACTTAATTGTGGCTGAGACCAACCGTTATGCCACACAATACGCAACCACCAATCCAAGAAGCTTCCATGCCCAGCCTTTTCAGTGGAAACCATTCCAAGTTTCCGAACGTAACATTTTTTAGGGCCTTCTCCTTAAAAGATACCCGAACTGACGTGACATGAAGAGATAGACATGTGTTTGTACAGTGCCTAGCACACAAATAACTATGCTGTGTTCCTTTTTTTTCTTTCTCTGCCTGAAAAAGAGTTAAATATCAGGCATGCAAGTGGCTGACTCAGTCCTGACTCAGACAGGAAGTGACTACAGTGTGACCCTTACTGATAAGAAATTCCCCTTTTTACATCTTTCTTGCTCCTAGAAGCCATTTTCTGCTAGGAAAGTGTTTTATAGTTGGAATTTCTCATCAGTAAGGGTCAAACTGTAGTCACTTCCTGGCTGAGTCAGGACTGAGTCAGCCACTTACATACCTGATATTTAACTCTTTCAAGCAGAGAAAGAAAAAAAGGAACACCGCATAGTTATTTGTGTGCTAGGCACTGTACATACACATGTCTATCTCATCATGCCACGTCAGTTCGGGTATCCTTTAACATGGGTCTAGTCAAAAAGAATGTATTGCGGTCTTATTGGTCTACGCACCCAATACATCACATGCCCATGTTCTCTGCTGCCATGTCCAGGTCACGATTTGAGAACATCCCGTGCTTCCTGCACTTCAGTGCCAATACAACCTGTCATCTAAGAGGCCACCCTGCTTATGACTGGTTCCACAATATTCGGCCCCTCATAGACCACCTGTCATCAAAATTTGCAGATGCTTATACCCCTGAACAGTCATTTTGAGGCATTTGGTTTCCAGACTACTCACGGTTTTGGGCCCCTAAAATGCCAGGGCAGTATAGGAACCCAAAGTGACCCCATTTTAGAAAGAAGACACCCAAAGGTATTCCGTTAGGTGTATGATGAGTTCATAGAAGATTTTATTTTTTGTCACAAGTTAGTGAAAAAAAAAATAAAAATCAATTTCCGCTAAAAAATAAAATCTTCTATGAACTCACCATACACCTAGCGGAATACCTTGGGGTGTCTTCTTTCTAAAATGGGATCACTTGTGGGGTTCCTATACTGCCCTGGCATTTTAGGGGCCCTAAACCGTGAGGAGTAGTCTAGAAACCAAATGCCTCAAAATGACCTGTGAATAGGACTTTGAGCCCCTTAGCGCACCTAGTCTGCAAAATTGTGTCACACATGTAGAATCGCCGTACTCAGGAGAAGTAGTATAATGTGTTTTGGAGTTTATTTTTACACATACCCATGCTGGATGGGAGAAATATCCTTGTAAATGACAATTTTTCGATGTTTTCTTTTTTTACACACAATTGTCCATTAAGGGCTGGTGCACACCGAGCGGCTTTTTCAGCGTTTCTGCAGCCGCTTGCGGCTGCGGATCCGCTTGGTCAATGTATCTCAATGGGGTGGTGCACACCAGAGCAGGAGGCGTTTTGCAGAAACGAAAAATGCCGGGGTGAGGCATTTTTTGGATTGCGAGTGCGTTTCTGCCTCAATGTTAAGTATAGGAAAAACGCAAACCGCTCTGAAAAACGCCTGTTCAGAGCGGTTTTGCCGGCGTTTTTGTTACAGAAGCTGTTCAGTAACAGCTTTACTGTAACAATATATGAAATCTACTATACTGAAATCCGCTGCAGCAATCCGCAAAACGCTAGCAAAACGCCATAGAAAAATACCAAAAAGCGTTTCAAAATCTGCTAGCATTTTGCGGATCTGCTAGCGGGTTTTGGTGTGCACCAGGCCTTACAGAGAGATTTCTCCCACCCAGCATGGGTATGTGTAAAAATACACCCCAAAACACATTATAATACTTCTCCTGAGTACAGCGATACCACATGTGTGACACTTTTTTGCGCTAAGGGGCCCAACGTCCTATTCACAGGTCATTTTGAGGCATTTGGTTTCTAGACTACTCCTCACGGTTTAGGGCCCCTACAATGCCAGGGCAGTATAGGAACCCCACAAATTACTCCATTTTAGAAAGAAGACACCCCAAGGTATTCCATTAGGAGTATGGTGAGTTCATAGAATATTTTATTTTTTGTCACAAGTTAGCGGAAAATGACACTTTGTGGAAAAAAAAAACAGTAAAAATCTATTTCCGCTAACTTGTGACAAAAAAATAAAATCTTCTATGAACTCACCATACTCCTAACGGAATACCTTGGGATGTCTTCTTTCTAAAATGGGGTCATTTGTGGGGTTCCTATACTGCCCTGGCATTTTAGGGGCCCTAAACCGTGAGGAGTAGTCTAGAAAGCAAACAAATGCCTCAAAATGACCTGTGAAATCCTAAAGGTACTCATAGGACGTTGGGCCCCTTAGCGCACCTAGGCTGCAAAAAAGTGTTACACATGTGGTATCGCCGTACTCAGGAGAAGTAGTATAATGTGTTTTGGGGTGTATTTTTACACATGCCCATGCTGCGTGGGAGTAATCTCTCTGTAAATGGACAATTGTGTGTAAAAAAAATCTAATTCATAAAGATATTTCTCCCACCCAGCATGGGTATGTGTAAAAATACACCCCAAAACACATTATACTACTTCTCCTGAGTACGGTGATACCACATGTGTGACCCCTTTTTGCAGCCTTGGTGCGCTAAGGGGCCCAACGTCCTATGAGCATCTTTAGGCTTTACAGGGGTGCTTACAATTTAGCACCGCCCAAAATGCCAGGACAGTAAACACACCCCACAAATGACCCCTTTTTGGAAAGTAGACACCCCAAAGTATTCAGAGAGGGGCATGGTGAGTCCGTGGCAGATTTATTTTTTTTGTCACAAGTTAGCAGAAATGGAACCTTTTTTTGTTTTGTTTTATTTTTGTTTCAAAGTGTCATTTTCCGCTAACTTGTGACAAAAAATAAAATCTTCTATGAACTCACCATGCCTCTTAGTGACTTAGTGAATACTTTGGGATGTCTTCTTTCCAAAATGGGGTCATTTGGAGGGTATTTATACTATCCTGGAATTTTAGCACCTCATGAAACCTGACAGGTGCTCAGAAAAGTCAGAGATGCTTCAAAATGGGAAAATTCACTTATGGCACCATAGTTTGTAAACGCTATAACTTTTACCCAAACCAATAAATATACACTTATTGGATTTTTTCTTATCAAAGACATGTAGCACAATCAATTTGGACAAAAATGTATATAGAAATTTTACTTTATTTGAAAAATGTCAGCACAGAAAGTAAAAAAAAAAAATAATTTTTTTGATAACATTCATGTCTTTTTTGATGAATATAATAAAAACTAAAAATCACAGCAGCAATCAAATAGCACCAAAAGAAAGCTGTATTAGTGACAAGAAAAGGAGGTAAAAATCTTTTAGGTGGTAGGTTGTATGACCGAGCAATAAACTGTTAAAGCTGCAGTGGTCTGAATGGAAAAAAAGTGTCTGGTCCTGAAGGGGTAGAAAGACTGTGGTCCTCAAGTGGTTAACCATGGCCAATTTGTTTGCCAAGATGTTTGTGGGCTTTTTGTTTTTTTTTATTACTAATGTTGTTGTGTTTTTTTTTTTTTTAAATAAAAACACTTCAACCATCTATGCCCTTGGTTCCAAACCTTTTTGAAGTCATTAGTAACAAGACTATGTTCTATTTAAAGCGTTGTTGAAGATGTCAGCATTATATAAATACTAATCAATACTAATAACCCCCAGGCATATCTATGGAAGTGTAAAGGGGGACCAACAGGAAGAGCAAGAGGAGTGGAACCACAAGACCACCAAGGAGAGCTATCCTCCCCCTACACCATCCTGTGCCACCTACCCTCTCCCCTATACTATACTGAGCCACCTACCCTTCCCATGAGGTGCCTGCTACCCTCCTCCTAAACCATACTGTGCCACCTACCCTCCCATGAGGTGCCTGCTACCTTCCCCAACACCGTACTGCACTTCCTGTTTGGCCGGAAGCCAGAAGGGGAATACCGCATAGTAACGAGGTATTTCCTGAAGGCCTGTTTTTGATGGTGTGGTGGGCGTGCCGCACCGCTGACACCAAAATACAGTGTGAAACCGGCCTGAAAATAATGGAATGCTGTGCATCAAGTTTGTTATCAAATGACGTATAGGTGACTTAACGTAATCAAAATGAGGTGTGGAATAAATTTTGATGTGTCTTTAAGCTCGGACCCCTGTCACATAAAAAATAGGAAGGGAAAAACTCAATCCTACATCCCCAAAAAACAAATAAAAGTATAGGTCATAAATTATTGTTACCTTGCTTTTGAAATATGTTGCCATGAGGGTGTATTACTGTTGTTTTTGCAAATAAGGGTTTGTAATTATTAATAGAATACAACAAGGGAGAAAAACACAACATGGAAAACAAATACACCTTTATTTCTAAATACAATAATGTCATTGTACTAGTAACATAACCTAAATGTTGTGATAACCAGGACAAATGGGCAAACAACATGCGTGAGTTTTATCTACAATAGCATTGTTTAATGAAGACATTGGCCTCAATTCACTAAGATCATGCTAGAGATAATAAGGCAAGAGAAAACTTACCTCCACACGTGAGAGAGTTATCTTACCTCTTCATTCCTTAATTTACCTCCTCTGTAGTTAATTTACCTCCTCTGTAGTTAATTTACCTCCTCTGTAGTTAATTTACCTCCTCTGTAGTTATTTTCACATGCAGCTATTAAACAGCCTGTCTTTAACTCTGGAGTTATTTTAAGGATTGGAGAGTTAATTTAAAGACAGAAGAGTTAACTTTAGGCTTGCCTGAGGTAAAATGTTTCCTGAATACTACATGCCTTATCACCATGGTAACAACTCTAGAAGAGTTATTAAAGACAGGAGATAAGTTTAGTGAATTGAGGCCATTGTCATTCTTCAATTTCACCCCTTTAAAATGCATAGAAAATAGTAAAAACAAAAAAAAAACACAAAACCCTAATTTGGCCCTAAAAAACAAAACAAAAACAAGACATAGATCATTTAGGTATGATGAGTACCGTAGTTGGGCGAATGAATGAAAGCAGCGCTGCAATGTGAACAATAAAGTAAATATGTAATGTTCACTAAGGAGATGAAAAATTAAAGGAACGTGCCCAAAAGAGTAACCAAAGAAAATGGCTCCTTTAGGCCTCTTTTCCACGAACTGTTGAGCTGTGTGCTCAGCAAGCAGTTGCCAGGCAGCAGCAAGCAGCTGTGAGAGTTTGAGAGGCATTTCACTGCCTGTAAACAGTTCGTGGAAAAGAGGCCTTAGGCCTCTTGCACACTGCAAGCGATTTAGATTCAGATTCCGCTTTTTAATCAGTTTTTACATCCGATTTAGATTCAGATTTGCAGTGTGCAGGGAGCAATCTGCAAATCTGAATCTGAATCGAATGTAAAAACTGATTAAAAAGCGGAATCTGAATCGGAATCGCGTGCAGTGTGCAAGAGGCCTTAGTGTTAACTATCCCACTGACCGAAACTAAAACAAATTAATAGGCAAATTTGCATGAAATTTGACAAATGTTAACACTGCCTAAAGCACAGGTGTGGAGCTCCAGTCCTCGGGGGTGTAAGATCCACTGGCTGCTCATGGCGGCGGAACGCTGAGACCCCCGCTGAGGCGCAAGCCTCTGAGTCTTGGCCTGTCTCTGCATCACTGGAGCGCGTGGCGCTCAGCTCCCTTTGGATAAGCGGCGGACGCGCTCTCCATATGCGCTCCGCCGCTGTAAACGATGAGTTGGGTTATATGTCAGTGATATGGGCATACAGTCTGACTCGTAGCAGGCAACCAGACAAGCCTGGGGGGCACTTGCCCTGGAAGATTACTAGAAACAATGTTACCAGGTAACTAATAACTCTAGTCTTCCCCAGTAATCTTCCAGCATATGTACTCTGAGATGATCAGCAAGAAATGAGAGGTTAGGGTGAGTCCCCAGCTTGGAGAAAGTCCTGAATGTAGAGCAAGTGACATCTATAGTGTAGTTCCAGCACTGTGAGGCCACGTCATTGCTGCTGCTCTAATAATATGTGCTTTCAGGAGACTTGTGCTTGTTTCCCCATAGCTTCATAGTTCATAGCTTCAAGGTTTCACACAGGATAGCGTCCTTTCTCATGTGCAAAGTGTGGGAAATGCTTCAGTTAGAAATCTGATCTTGTTAGAAATCTAAGAAATCACACAGGAAAGCGTTCTTATCCATGCCTGACTGTAACTTTCCTTCTGACATGACTAAGGACGCTTTCCTGTGTGACTTCTCTGAAGTTTAATAAAACTAGCTTTCTGACTGAAACATTTCCCACACTCTGAACACAAATAAGGACGCTCTCCTTTGTGTCTCCTGTGATGTCTAAGAAATACAAATTTCTGACAACCATTTCATGCATTCAGAACATGTAAAAGGACACTAACCCATGATTTTTCTGATGTGTAGTAAGATTACCTTTTTGTCTGAAACATTTCCCACACTCTGGACATGAATAAGGATGCTCTCCTTTGTGATGTCTAAGAAAAATACATTTACGAATGAAACATTTCCCACATTCAGAACATGTAAAAGGACGCTCTCCTGTGTGACTTCTCTGATGTATAAAGACTACCTTTCTGCGTGAAACATTTAACACACACACACATGAATGTGGACGCTCTCCTGTGTGAATTCTCTGATGTTTAATAAAATTTGATTTGACACGGGAAGATTGTCCACATTCGGAACATGGATAAGAACGCTTTCCTGTGTGATTTCTTAGATTTCTAACAAGATCAGATCTCTAACTGAAGCATTTCCCACACTTTGCACATGAGAAAGGACGCTATCCTGTGTGAATTCCGTGATGTGTACGTAGACCAGTTTTCAAACAAAAACATTTCCCACACTCAGAAGATAAAAAAGGCTGGGTATGTGAGCTAACAGGATAGGATCTATCAGAAGATTCCTCAGGATTGGAGAGATGTGGTGATTTGTCCTCATGGTGACGTCTGATGTGTATATTTTCTGTAATGGAGTTTCCTGCTGGTAAATGTAGTGTGCACCATTATCGTCTGCACCATAATCTGTTGGAGAAATAATAACAGAGAATAGTCATTGTCCTGTCAGCAGTCGTGTGTGTTGCCGTAGCAGTTACAGATAATAAAGACCAGGTCAGACACAAACTCAATAGATAAAAAGATAAAACCAAGAAGAAAAAAAACACAGCGACCCAAACATAACATCCAATGTCATAGAAACAATCACATCAATCAATCCAGTCCAATAATAGAGCAGATGCCTCTCGCCTTGCAGCACATGTAATGTACAGACTGGGAGCCCCAATACACAGCAAGGTGCCACATAGCATCACAGATATACCACCCAACACATCATACCAGTATAGATACATAAATGTAAGTGCTGAAGGGTTTAACCTCCCTAGCGTTCTGGACGAGCTGAGCTTGTCCAGAGACGCTAGAGGGCACCGCTCAGGCCCCGCTGGGCCGATTTGAATAATTTTTTTTAAACACGCAGCAAGCACTTTGGCTAGTCTAGCTACATGATAAATAAAAAAAATGTGCAAATCTGCGGCCGCGGGAATCAGAACGCCAGGGAGGTTAAGCACTGTGTGCCAAAAGCTATATAAAGGTGGCCACAGACCATCAAAGGTTTCCTTCAGCTCTTTTAAATACAATCAGTTTTCTTGATTGATTGTTTTGTTTAAAAACCAACACACCAATCAGATATTTTTAGAGACTGATCAGAATTTTGCCACCGCAGCTGATAGATCAGAAGGCTGAAAACATTTTAGGGAATTTAACCCTTTAACAGTTTTTTTTTCCCCACAAAAGCCAGTTATGTTTGTATTGTGTTTATAACCGCTCGAGAACCACAGGCTTACACCCCCTAGTGACCAGGCCATTTTTTTACAATTCAGCACTCTGCAGCTTTAAAGGTGGCCATACACTGGCCCGATTTGCGCCCGTTTCGACAGCAGATTCGATCACTGGGATCGAATCTGCTGCCAATCGTTCACGCTACACGCCGAATTTCGATCCATTCCGTCCGATCCCGTCGATCGCGCCGTGCGGAAAATAACCGTCGATCGCTCGCGGGTAAAGAGCGCATCGCTAGCGGCGTTCGAGTGCCCGACGACCGACGCAATAGAGCCGCATACATTACCTGCTCCGCCGGCGCGCCTCCCGGGTCTCCGTTCTTTTTCTCCGCTCTGGTCTGGTCTGGTCTCCGGCAGGCTTCCCTTCTTCCTGTCCCGGCAGAAGGTTTAAACAGTAGAGCGCGCTCTACTGTTTAAACTTCCCCCAGACAGGAAGAAGTGAAGCCTGTCGGACCCGGAGACCAGACCAGAGCGGAGAAGAAGACAGCGGTGACGGGGGGGAATCGCGCCGGCCGGAGCAGGTTATGTACGGGGGGGGGGGGAAATGGCGGCAGCACCACCACAACAGATGGTGAATCGGTTTCAGGCTGAAATCGGTTCACAATCTGTTTGCAGTAAAGGTGGCCATACTATCCCTCTCTGATCAGATTCGATCAGAGAGGGATCTGTCTGTTGGTCGAATCTGATGGCAAATCGACCAGTGTATGGCTACCTTAACAGTTCGCTGCACAGACATACAACTTATCACCCAAATGAATCTTGCCTCCTTTTCTTGCCACCAACAGAGCTTTCTGTTGGTGGCCTCTGATTGTTGCTGCCCACAGAATAACGCGAACTTGAATATCAGGGACTACTACTCCAGTGCATGATCTGACATTGTGTATGTTACTGCTCATTACCTGCAGTGTGTTGCATGTCAACCCTATTATCATTGTCTGTAATCTTATTTATCGTCCAGCACTGTGTAATATGTTGAATCCAATACACCTGTGAAGTGAAAACCATTTCAGGTGAGTACCTCTTGAAGCTCATCAAGAGAATGCTAAGAGTGTGCAAAGCAGTAATCAAAGCAAAAGGTGGCTATTTTGAGGGCCCGTTTCCACTAGAGCGAACCTGCATGCGTTTCCTGCATGCAGATTTGCATAAACAATACAAGTGGATGGGACTGTTTCCACTTGTCAGGATTTCTGAGCGTATTTCTGTGCAGAAAAAATCTGCACGGCAGAGCCATCGCACTATGCGATTTGCATACAATGTATTTAATAGGGAATTCGCATGCGGTTTTGGTATGCAAATTTTCATGCAAATTCGCATGGAATCAATGGAAAAGCACACAGGCACTGCCATGGTTAAATTCGAATACGTCGTCATCCATGCGAATTCGCATGAAAATTTGCATACGACCGCATGCGAAATCCGCATGAGAATTTTTACCGCGGCGATTCGTACAAGTGGAAACGGGCTTTGAAGAACCTAGAATATGACATTTTCAGCTGTTTCACACTTTTTGGTTATGTACTATACTTCCACGTGTGTTAATTCATAGTTTGGATGCCTTCAGTGTGAATCTACAATGTTCATAGTCATGAAAATAAAGAATGAGAAGGTGTGAAACTTTTGGTCTGTACTGTACCTAATGCGGTACTTTACCAAACTATTATTTTTTACCAAACAGCTCTGAGTGATTTGAAGCCAATGTGAAGGCCGGAGGGATGGTGCACATGGTCTTGTCTGGGGCACCAAATAGGTGGGAAATGGCCCTGGGTGTAAGCACATTGTTACATATGGCAATGGGCAAGGCTGCTTGTTCACCTGGAAGTGGCATCCCTGAGTTACTGGTCCCCATCATGTCACTCTCCTCTGCAGACTGCTGCTCCTCCTTCACATGTGTCTCTTCATCTCCATCCTCCAGCTTCACATTTGTCACTCCTTCAGCCTAAACACAGAAAATAACACTGTTACAATGCAAGCACTGATGAAGTGAGGCCATTCCATATGGAGTCAATGTTATGTTTACAGCCTCAGTTCCATCTACCTGACGAGGGTGGGGGATGGTGTGTACTATCCTGGGAATTAAGAGAATCTGTATATTTCTCAGGTGAGGTTCTGTTACTGGATCCACCTGTAGGGAACAAACACAAGGGTGGGAAAGGCAGAAATATGAGATTCCTCTATTACAGCATAAAAGTGATCCCTGCCATGTAGTCCCAGTGACTGCTGTACAGAAGCAGCTTTGTGTTTGGCTGGGGGAGCTCTGCAGTGTATTGCAGCTCACAGATAACTAACCCATGCTCTATAATAACCTCCTTATTAGATGGGGATTTCCAGTAGCCTAACCCCACAGCACACCTGCAGAGACAGGCCCTGACCAAATCCAGAGGAGGAGCAGCCCTATTTAAGATAAAACAAGGCTGTCACCCTCAACCACACTTTGCAAGACTCAGACACCACTAGCAGATGTGTGTGAACAGATCTGCTAGACACAAACACCAGGGTCAGCAGCTGTCCCTGTCTATGGCAGTTATGACAATGTCACGCACTGCTGTCAATTCACGTCTCTTGGGTCAGCCGCAGGATTTGCTGTGACACAGTGGTGGTGGCTGCTGCTGGCACATTAGGGGCACTGGGGTGGCTGCTGCTGGCACATTAGGGGCACTGGGGTGGCTGCTGCTGGCACATTAGTGGCACTGGGGTGGCTGATGCTGGCACATTAGGGGCACTGGGGTGGCTGCTGCTGGCACATTAGGGGCACTGGGGTGGCTGCTGCTGGCACATAAGGGGCACTGGGGTGGCTGCTGCTGGCATATTAGAGGCACTGGGGTGGCTGCTGCTGGCACATTAGGGGCACTGGGGTGGCTGCTGCTGGCACATTAGGGGCACTGGGGTGGCTGATGCTGGCACATTAGGGGCACTGGGGTGGCTGATGCTGGCACATTAGGGGCACTGGGGTGGCTGATGCTGGCACATAAGGGGCACTGGGGTGGCTGATGCTGGCACATTAGGGGCACTGGGGTGGCTGATGCTGGCACATGAGGGGCACAGGGGTGGCTGATGCTGGCACATTAGGGGCACTGGGGTGGCTGCTGCTGGCACATTAGGGGCACTGGTGTGGCTGATGCTGGCACATAAGGGGCACTGGGGTGGCTGATGCTGGCACATTAGGGGCACTGGGGTGGCTGCTGCTGGCACATTAGGGGCACTGGGGTGGCTGCTGCTGGCACATTAGGGGCACTGGGGTGGCTGCTGCTGGCACATGAGGGGCACAGGGGTGGCTGATGCTGGCACATTAGGGGCACTGGGGTGGCTGCTGCTGGCACATTAGGGGCACTGGGGTGGCTGCTGCTGGCACATTAGGGGCACTGGGGTGGCTGCTGCTGGCACATTAGGGGCACTGGGGTGGCTGATGCTGGCACATTAGGGGCACTGGGGTGGCTGCTGCTGGCACATTAGGGGCACTGGGGTGGCTGCTGCTGGCACATTAGGGGCACTGGGGTGGCTGCTGCTGGCACATTAGAGGCACTGGGGTGGCTGCTGCTGGCACATTAGGGGCACTGGGGTGGCTGATGCTGGCACATTATTGGCACTGGGGTGGCTGATGCTGGCACATAAGGGGCACTGGGGTGGCTGCTGCTGGCACATTAGGGGCACTGGGGTGGCTGCTGCTGGCACATAAGGGGCACTGGGGTGGCTGCTGCTGGCACATTAGAGGCACTGGGGTGGCTGCTGCTGGCACATTAGGGGCACTGGGGTGGCTGCTGCTGGCACATTAGGAGCACTGGGGTGGCTGCTGCTGGCACATGAGGGGCACTGGGGTGGCTGCTGCTGGCACATTAGGGGCACTGGGGTGGCTGATGCTGGCACATTAGGGGCACTGGGGTGGCTGATGCTGGCACATTAGGGGCACTGGGGTGGCTGATGCTGGCACATAAGGGGCACTGGGGTGGCTGATGCTGGCACATTAGGGGCACTGGGGTGGCTGATGCTGGCACATGAGGGGCACAGGGGTGGCTGCTGCTGGCACATTAGGGGCACTGGGGTGGCTGCTGCTGGCACATTAGGGGCACTGGTGTGGCTGATGCTGGCACATAAGGGGCACTGGGGTGGCTGATGCTGGCACATTAGGGGCACTGGGGTGGCTGCTGCTGGCACATTAGGGGCACTGGGGTGGCTGCTGCTGGCACATTAGGGGCACTGGGGTGGCTGCTGCTGGCACATGAGGGGCACAGGGGTGGCTGATGCTGGCACATTAGGGGCACTGGGGTGGCTGCTGCTGGCACATTAGGGGCACTGGTGTGGCTGATGCTGGCACATTAGGGGCACTGGGGTGGCTGATGCTGGCACATTAGGGGCACTGGGGTGGCTGATGCTGGCACATTAGGGGCACTGGGGTTGCTGCTGCTGGCACATTAGGGGCACTGGTGTGGCTGCTGCTGGCACATTAGGGGCACTGGGGTGGCTGCTGCTGGCACAGTAGGGGCACTGGGGTGGCTGATGCTGGCACATTAGGGGCACTGGGGTGGCTGATGCTGGCACATTAGGGGCACTGGGGTGGCTGCTGCTGGCACATTAGGGGCACTGGGGTGGCTGCTGCTGGCACAGTAGGGGCACTGGGGTGGCTGATGCTGGCACATTAGGGGCACTGGGGTGGCTGATGCTGGCACATGAGGGGCACAGTGGTGGCTGATGCTGGCACATTAGGGGCACTGGGGTGGCTGCTGCTGGCACATGAGGGGCACTGGGGTGGCTGATGCTGGCACATGAGGGGCACTGGGGTGGCTGCTGCTGGCACATTAGGGGCACTGGGGTGGCTGCTGCTGGCACATTAGGGGCACTGGGGTGGCTGATGCTGGCACATGAGGGGCACTGGGGTGGCTGCTGCTGGCACATTAGGGGCACTGGGGTGGCTGCTGCTGGCACATTAGGGGCACTGGGGTGGCTGATGCTGGCACATTAGGGGCACTGGGGTGGCTGATGCTGGCACATTAGGGGCACTGGGGTGGCTGCTGCTGGCACATTAGGGGCACTGGGGTGGCTGTTGCTGGCACATTAGGGGCACTGGGGTGGCTGATGCTGGTACATTAGGGGCACTGGGGTGGCTGATGCTGGCACATTAGGGGCACTGGGGTGGCTGCTGCTGGCACATTAGGGGCACTGGGGTGGCTGCTGCTGGCACATTAGGGGCACTGGGGTGGCTGATGCTGGCACATGAGGGGCACAGTGGTGGCTGCTGCTGGCACATTTGGGGCACTGAGGTGGCTGCTGCTGGCACATAAGGGGCACTGGTGTGGCTGATGCTGGCACATTAGGGGCACTGGGGTGGCTGATGCTGGCACATTAGGGGCACTGGGGTGGCTGCTGCTGGCACATTAGGGGCACTGGGGTGGCTGATGCTGGCACATTAGGGGCACAGGGGTGGCTGATGCTGGCACATTAGGGGCACTGGGGTGGCTGATGCTGGCACATTAGGGGCACTGGGGTGGCTGATGCTGGCACATTAGGGGCACTGGGGTGGCTCATGCTGGCACATTAGGGGCACTGGGGTGGCTGATGCTGGCATATTAGAGGCACTGGGGTGGCTGATGCTGGCACATAAGGGGCACTGGGGTGGCTGATGCTGGCACATTAGGGGCACTGGGGTGGCTGATGCTGGCACATTAGGGGCACTGGGGTGGCCGATGCTGGCACATTAGGGGCACTGGGGTGGCCGATGCTGGCACATTAGGGGCACTGGGGTGGCCGATGCTGGCACATGAGGGGCACAGTGGTGGCCGATGCTGGCACATTAGGGGCACTGGGGTGGCCGATGCTGGCACATTAGGGGCACTGGGGTGGCCGATGCTGGCACATTAGGGGCACAGGGGTGGCCGATGCTGGCACATTAGGGGCACAGGGGTGGCCGATGCTGGCACATTAGGGGCACTGGGGTGGCCGATGCTGGCACATTAGGGGCACTGGGGTGGCCGATGCTGGCACATTAGGGGCACTGGGGTGGCCGATGCTGGCACATTAGGGGCACTGGGGTGGCTGATGCTGGCACATTAGGGGCACTGGGGTGGCTTATGCTGGCATATTAGAGGCACTGGGGTGGCTGATGCTGGCACATAAGGGGCACTGGGGTGGCTGATGCTGGCACATTAGGGGCACTGGGGTGGCTGATGCTGGCACATTAGGGGCACTGGGGTGGCTGATGCTGGCACATGAGGGGCACAGGGGTGGCTGATGCTGGCACATTAGGGGCACTGGGGTGGCTGCTGCTGGCATATTAGGGGCACTGGGGTGGCTGATGCTGGCACATTAGGGGCACTGGGGTGGCTGATGCTGGCACATAAGGGGCACTGGGGTGGCTGATGCTGGCACATTAGGGGCACTGGGGTGGCTGATGCTGGCACATTAGGGGCACAGTGGTGGCTGATGCTGGCACATGAGGGGCACAGTGGTGGCTGATGCTGGCACATTAGGGGCACTGGGGTGGCTGATGCTGGCACATTAGGGGCACTGGGGTGGCTGATGCTGGCACATTAGGGGCACTGGGGTGGCTGATGCTGGCACATTGGGGGCACTGGGGTGGCTGATGCTGGCACATTAGGGGCACTGGGGTGGCTGATGCTGGCACATTAGGGGCACAGTGGTGGCTGCTGCTGGCACATTAGGGGCACTGGGGTGGCTGATGCTGGCACATTAGGGGCACTGGGGTGGCTGATGCTGGCACATTAGGGGCACTGGGGTGGCTGATGCTGGCACATGAGGGGCACAGGGGTGGCTGATGCTGGCACATTAGGGGCACTGGGGTGGCTGCTGCTGGCATATTAGGGGCACTGGGGTGGCTGATGCTGGCACATTAGGGGCACTGGGGTGGCTGATGCTGGCACATAAGGGGCACTGGGGTGGCTGATGCTGGCACATTAGGGGCACTGGGGTGGCTGATGCTGGCACATGAGGGGCACAGTGGTGGCTGATGCTGGCACATTAGGGGCACTGGGGTGGCTGATGCTGGCACATTAGGGGCACTGGGGTGGCTGATGCTGGCACATTAGGGGCACTGGGGTGGCTGATGCTGGCACATTAGGGGCACAAGGGTGGCTGATGCTGGCACATTGGGGGCACTGGGGTGGCTGATGCTGGCACATTAGGGCCACTGGGGTGGCTGATGCTGGCACATTAGGGGCACTGGGGTGGCTGATGCTGGCACATTAGGGGCACTGGAGTGGCTGTTGCTGGCACATTAGGGGCACAGGTGTGGCTGATGCTGGCACATTAGGGGCACTGGAGTGGCTGATGCTGGCACATTAGGGGCACAGGGGTGGCTGATGCTGGCACATTAGGGGCACTGGGGTGGCTGATGCTGGCACATGAGGGGCACAGGGGTGGCTGATGCTGGCACATTAGGGGCACAGGGGTGGCTGATGCTGGCACATTAGGGGCACTGGGGTGGCTGATGCTGGCACATTAGGGGCACTGGGGTGGCTGATGCTGGCACATTAGGGGCACTGGGGTGGCTGATGCTGGCACATGAGGGGCACAGTGGTGGCTGATGCTGGCACATTAGGGGCACTGGGGTGGCTGATGCTGGCTCATTAGGGGCACTGGGGTGGCTGATGCTGGCACATTAGGGGCACTGGGGTGGCTGATGCTGGCACATGAGGGGCACTGGGGTGGCTGATGCTGGCACATGAGGGGCACAGTGGTGGCTGATGCTGGCACATTAGGGGCACTGGGGTGGCTGATGCTGGCACATTAGGGGCACAGGGGTGGCTGATGCTGGCACATTAGGGGCACAGTGGTGGCTGATGCTGGCACATTAGGGGCACAGTGGTGGCTGATGCTGGCACATTAGGGGCACTGGGGTGGCTGATGCTGGCACATAAGGGGCACTGGGGTGGCTGATGCTGGCACATTAGGGGCACAGTGGTGGCTGATGCTGGCACATTAGTGGCACTGGGGTGGCTGATGCTGGCACATTAGGGGCACAAGGGTGGCTGATGCTGGCACATTAGGGGCACTGGGGTGGCTGATGCTGGCACATGAGGGGCACAGGGGTGGCTGATGCTGGCACATTAGGGGCACTGGGGTGGCTGATGCTGGCACATTAGGGGCACTGGGGTGGGTGATGTTGGCACATTAGGGGCACTGGGGTGGCTGCTGCTGGCACATTAGGGGCACTGGGGTGGCTGCTGCTGGCACATTAGGGGCACTGGGGTGGCTGATGCTGGCACATTAGGGGCACTGGGGTGGCTGATGCTGGCACATTAGGGGCACTGGGGTGGCTGATGCTGGCACATGAGGGGCACAGTGGTGGCTGATGCTGGCACATTAGGGGCACAGTGGTGGCTGATGCTGGCACATTAGGGGCACTGGGGTGGCTGCTGCTGGCACATTAGGGGCACAGGGGTGGCTACATCTGGCAAATTAGGGATACTGTGATGTGACTGATGTGTTAGTAAGGCTGTATGATAAAAAAGATAGAGGGGTCTACATGTGCCAGCCAGAGTATAAGATGACAGAGGTACACAAGGACTGTCAGTAATGATGTACATCATACAGGGGTACAGAGGTGTCTCCATATGTCGGAAACTGTGTGTGATGACAGGCTGGGAGAGATGGGGGGTATGATGGTGAATGTCAGTTAGACCACCACAGTGACAGACATGCACAGTACACATAGTGCTCACATTAGGCAGGATATAGTATCCATGTGTCAGTAATTGTGTTTGATGACAGGCTGGGAGGGATGGGGCAGGGGGGTTATGATGGTGAATGTCAGTTAGACCACCACAGGGACAGACATGCACAGTACACATAGTGCTCACGTTATGTGGTCTATATTGCTGAAGTGATGCACAGGCAGCAGAGGGCACCCCCAGCACAGCCAGACTGGACGGCTCCTTCCCTGAGGGAATCATTGCATCACATGTCCTTAAAGGGACACTTAACCTTTCTGGCGGTAAGCCCTGCTGGGCCGATTTGCTTAAATTTTTTTTGCTGCACGCAGCTAGCACTTTGCTAGCTGCGTCAGCACACCGATCGCCACCGCCCCGGGCTCGATCGCCGCTATCCATCGCGCCCCCCCACCCCCCAGACCCCGTGCCCTGCCTGGCCCATCAGTGCCAGGCAGCGCTAAAGGGGGGGATCGGGACTCCCAATGACGTCACGACATGGCGACGGGGGAAGCCCTCCAGGAAATCCCGTTCTTGGAACGGGATTTCCTGATCGGAGATCGCTGAAGGCGATCGAGGCGGGCGGGGGGATGCCGCTGAGCAGCGGCTATCATGTAGCGAGCCCTGAGCTTGCTAAATGATTTTAAAAAAAACAAAAACTGCTGCGCTTCCTCCTGGCGGAATTTATTAGACTGCCAGGAGGGTTAAGCCAGAAAAAATGAGTTTTACTCACCTGGGGCTTCTACCAGCCCCCTGCAGCAGTCCTGTGCCCTCGCAGCCACTCACTAATCCTCTGGTCCTCCGCTGCCAGATAGTTTCGTATTTGCCGACAGGCCCGGCCACGCGTAGCTTTCTCCGCATTCCCGACTGTAATTTGTGCTATTGCGGGCCGCAACGCATACAAAAATATGTGTTGCCGCATTACCTACGCATAGATATGCGGCAACGCGTATTTTTGTATGTGTTGCAGTCCGCAATAGCGCTAATTACAGTAGGGAATGCGGAGAAAGCTACGCGTGGCCGGGCCTGTCGGCAAAAACTAAACTAGCTGGCAGCGGGGGACCAGAGGATTAGTGAGTGGCTGCGAGGGCTCAGGACTGCTGCAAGGGGCTGGTAGAAGCGCCAGGTGAGTAAAACTCATTTTTTTTCCTGGCTTAAGTGTCCCTTTAACTCGGAAGCTGCCAGCAACATTTCTAAAAAGCTACAGTCCAGTCTGTAGGATTTATCCCAGGAAACAGCACTGCAGCCATCATTCCAGTCACCAGTGACCTCCTCCACCACACAGAAAGTACTCTGTCTGCAGCCAGCCAATACAACACGACAGGAAGCACAATACAGGAAGCACTATGCAGCCAGCCTGTGGAGTTCAGGGGCAGCTTAAAAATAATGCATCTGCGCATGTGATAAGCCTCCAGGGGACATGTCACGTGATGCAGTGTAATTCTACACGATTTTGATACTGAGCATGCGCGGCAGAGTAATCCTTAGGGCAGCGTGATCAAACACAATACCGGCATGCACACGCCAGTCTAACTCACATAACATCCTCCTTTTTCACACACTCGTCCTTCCATTCTCTCTGGCTGCTTGCAGGAGATTACCACATGTGGGGGCGGGGCCAATTCGGAGGGAAAAAGAAACTGTCAACATCATTGGCCAATGGGAGGCTAGGCTGCGGTGATTGGTTTAGCAGGGCTGAGGGGCGGGGTTTGGCTCTTACATCATCATCATCATCTAGCTCAGCCTTATGGGCTAAGGCTGAGCCTGTCACACGAAACGCCGCCCCTGACCAATCACTGGCAGGGGGCGTGGATTTGATGTGAAAAGGTGGGAGCTTTAAGTAGTACTAATCTGTACTGTGCATAGGTATCAGCTGATCTAGTCTGGCATGGAGTGCTCACAGCCTACCTCCATTTAAATGGAAAATCTTTTTGCAGCCTCCATATCTCTTGTTGCAGTTGTCCTTTTAAATTATAGATGAGGCAAAGACAAGGTGAGTGGGATATGGAGGCCGGCCTGTTTATTTCCTTTTAAATAATGCACATTGCCTGGCTGTCCTGCTGTCTGTATGACTGATATTGTGGTTTCACCCCTCCCACAGTGTGATGCCATCATGATATGGTCCTGACAGTTTGCTTTCTGTGATCCTCATTGCATTGAGGGAAATAATGGCTTCCTACTGCCAAGCAAGCAATATCTCCCTCTGTGCATAGAACTCTCTAACATTCCATACAGATCACCTGGCAGAACTAAAGCCTCCAGTGATACATTTCAGAATAGAAATCAGAGAGAGGAAATATTTTTATCATGGGCAGACGCTGACTAAATATTCTATAATAAATGAATGTTGTAAACAATAAGCAATTTTATTTATTTGTTGTTTACTGTTCATTTAAATCAGTTTAGCTTTACTTACCTGGAGCCTCCTTCAGTGCTGAAAGTCTGTGTAGTCCTCCCTGTAGTTCTGCTGTCACCCATTCTTCTGTTGCCCCCTCCGTAGCGGTGGCTTGTGTGCAAGCAGGGGTGTGTGTGTGTGATGCTTGTGCTGCCTTGCCTGGGAGCATTCTATGCAGTACTATTGCGCAGAACACTCCCGGCCACAAGCGTGACCATGAGCGGTGCATGCACCCATGCATGCGCAGAAGCCGCTGACCCATAAGGAGTGGTGACGCTTGTGCTGCCTTGCCTGGGAGCATTCTATGCAGTACTATTGCACAGAACACTCCTGGCCACAAGCGTGACCATGAGCAGTGCATGCACCCATGCATGCGCAGAAGCCGCTGACCCATACGGAGTGGTGACGCTTGTGCTGCCTTGCCTGGGAGCATTCTATGCAGTACTATTGCACAGAACACTCCCGGCCACAAGCGTGACCATGAGCGGTGCATGCACCCATGCATGCGCAGAAGCCGCTGACCCATACGGGAGTGGTGATGCTTGTGCTGCCTTGCCTGGGAGCATTCTATGCAGTACTATTGCACAGAACACTCCTGGCCACAAGCGTGACCATGAGCGGTGCATGCACCCATGCATGCGCAGAAGCCGCTGACCCATACGGAGTGGTGATGCTTGTGCTGCCTTGCCTGGGAGCATTCTATGCAGTACTATTGCGCAGAACACTCCCGGCCACAAGCGTGACCATGAGCGGTGCATGCACCCATGCATGCGCAGAAGCCGCTGACCCATACGGAGTGGTGATGCTTGTGCTGCCTTGCCTGGGAGCATTCTATGCAGTACTATTGCGCTGAACACTCCTGCCCACAAGCATGACCATGAGCGGTACATGCACCCATGCATGCGCAGAAGCCGCTGACCCATACGGAGTGGTGATGCTTGTGCTGCCTTGCCTGGGAGCATTCTATGCAGTACTATTGCACAGAACACTGCTGGCCACAAGCGTGACCATGAGCGGTGCATGCACCCATGCATGCGCAGAAGCCGCTGACCCATACGGAGTGGTGATGCTTGTGCTGCCTTGCCTGGGAGCATTCTATGCAGTACTATTGCGCAGAACACTCCTGCCCACAAGCGTGACCATGAGCGGTGCATGCACCCATGCATGCACAGAAGCCGCTGACCCATACGGAGTGGATGAATGGGTGACAGCAGAACTGCGGCGAGGGACACAGACTTCTCGGGGCTGCAGGAAGTCCCAGGTAAATAAAGCTACACTGATTTCATTTGCCTCATGTTTCCTTCACGTGCATCTCTAGAATTTTTATTCTTTGCCAAATTGAACCTCCCCATAAAGGTGGTTTGGAACTCATTATGCTGATGGGGGTTAGGGGAGCACAATTTCTTACCTGTAGTACTGTTCATGTAGCCCCTTGTCCCTGTGATGGTTGCCAGCTGTACCTGGCCGCACCTAAAAGAATCCTGCTGTAGAGTGTGCTCCTGGCCGCTATGCGTACTACAGCTCCCAGTATATATTGCCGCTTGCATCTCCTGGCATGCATTGTGGCCGGGACTGTGCTTTACAGTAGGATTCTGGTTAGTTGGGATAGTGAACATCACATGGAATGGGGGCTTTACGAGTAGCCCCCAGTAGGTAAGCAATGGTGTAACAGCATACTGAGTTGCAAACCTCACTTATGGCGAGGTTCATTAAACATTTTTTTTCTTCTGTACTGATGCTCGGTGTACTTTCAAGTGTACAAGCATTTATACTTGGGGCTTCCTCTAGCCCCTTGAAGCTTGTGGGCTCCCTCGCTGACCTCCTGGGCTGCTTTGTTCCTCCGCTGGCTGGAATGGGTAAAGCCATGACTGGGCGCAGTCATGATCGTGAGTGAGTGAGTATGTATTCCCCCCCCCTCCCCTCCGTGCTTCTGTGGTCAGTAGCACACTGTACCTGTGCAGAATGCTCCTAGCCACAGGAGTATGATCAAGAATGTGCATGGCTGCAGATTTCCAGCACTCCCAGACTACCGAGCTAAACAGTGGAAAAATGGGTGGGACTGGGAGGATGATGAGGAAGCCCACAGCCTACAGGGGCGCTGGAGGAAGTACTCAGGTAAGTATTAATGCTTGTAGTTCTTTGGTTTCCTTTAGGCCTCTTTCAGACAGGAGGCTGAACTGTGCACTTGTTGGGTAGTTCAGTCTCCCATCTGCTGCCTGTCAGTGCATTTCAGGTGCAATTTAAACCCAGAATTGCTGCGGTTCTTAGATGATGTTTGTCAAGCGCTAGCATGCAGTGGTGTTATGCAGCAGCAGAGCACCGTGACATGTCGAGTCTGAGCATGGCTGTGGCTACGCTTAGATCTGACTCCAGTGCTGATACCGAGGCGCTGTGCCCAGCTGGTGATGGAGAGCAGCTGACAGGCAGTGAATGAAACGCCTGTCTGAAAGTGGCCGTTTATGCTATTTCTGTGGGGGAACATAACTGTTGCTATTTAGTGGTAAACCGCTGCAGAGGGGCTCCTGATCTCCCAGGACCCTAACAACTCCCCTGGTCAATGAAATGGTAACCATTCCCTGATGTCAATTTTATGCTAATTGTATGCAATGTTTGCTGCTTAGAATTGGAACAATAAAATGCAGCCAGTTTTTGTTGAAGAGCCCTTGACTGGGGATCATCAGTGATAAGCAAATAATCCCAAACTGGTGCAGGATTATGCACGTTTTACATACAAATGTATGAAGCTTGAAAATGGACCATGACCTCGGCAGAATTCATTTGTCCCATTTCCAAGCTGCATATATTTGCATATAAAATTTTATGATTCTGCTTTAACTTGGTAGTATTTGCAAGTCATTGCCCCTCCCTACTACTGCATTGTGGGAGTTCCTGCCCCCTGCACACTGGTGGGTGGGCTCCTTAGCTCAGTCTGTAAGCTGTTTTCTGACCACAGACCATCAGTCTGTCAGTTCTTGGGATTTTTTTTGGAAGGGGTAGGTTATCAAGATACATGGTGTATAACCACAGGTCAGATAGATAGTGTGTGTGTGTGTGTGTGTGTGTGTGTGTGTGTGTGTGTGTGTGTGTGTGTGTGTGTGTGTGTGTGTGTGTGTGTGTGTGTGTGTGTGTGTGTGTCTCTGCTTCCAGACCTGACAGTGTGCTGTTGGAAAACCTCATTGCATTGGGCTCTATTCATAAAACATTTGCGGTTAAAAAAAAAAATCTTGGAGGGAAAACACGGTATTTTAGACATTTGTGTGCTAATTCATATAAATGTTTACACTTGCGATAATAGGTTGGGGAATTCCCGCACTAAACTGGCAGTGCTGCTGAGTTGTTACATTTGCTGGCTGAGTAGATACATTTTCTCCTGCAGAGACAGCGTTAGTATAAAGGAGGCAGCCCCAGCATCCCTTTACATGTGCATTTTTCTGCCTCTCCTCCTGAATCTGCACTGAATCTGTCTATTAGTCTTCTTAAACAATCTATTTAATTGCCACAGCTTAGGACTTTAATAAATGTTACACATGCAGGCTTTCTGATGTGAAATTTATCTGAAAACAGGTACCCAAGGGGTTAAAAAAACACAGCCTTGGTATTCCGGGATGCCTTGTCTGCTCTCTTCTCACTGCAGCTGCCTGGGAGGTATTTCTTATTCACTTGCTGTTATCTTGCCTGTTACCCCTGGCTTATCGCCTTATCTAAACAGCCTGGTTTCTCTGCACACATTCCTCCTGCTCTAATCTTTCTGAATTAACCTTCAGTGACATGTGTTGTGATAATCTCCACACAAGGCGGTAATTTCCCAGCACTGCTCACGAATTGTATCTTTTCATGTGGAAACAGCATTTAAGAATAAGGGCCCGTTTCCACTGTTGCGACGCGATTTCGCCGGCATCCCGACGCTTGTAAAAACGCATGCGGATGCGTTTCCGCATGCGTTTTTACCCGCGATTTCGTATGGCAGGGTGCCATGCGAAATTAACCATGACTCTGCCAGGGCAAAATAACATTGAAAAAGGTGCAAAATTGCACGCGAATCGTGGGTAAAAACGCATGTAAAAAACTCATGCGTTTTTCCTATTAAATACATTAGCGGCGATTCGCATGGATTCCCGACGCAGGCGAATTCTGTGGGTCCCGTCGTGCAGATTTGGCCCGCCGCCAAATCGCTCCCGCACACCGCACATATGGAAACAGCCCCGGCCACTTCAATGTACCAAGCGAATCCGCATGTCGGCGCCGCATGCGGATTCGCTATGGTGGAAACGAGCCCTGAACACATTGCTAAATAGGTCGGGAAAGTCAGCTGTTTGCAGCGGTAAGCATGCGGGATTGTTTTATGAATAGAGCCTATTGTGGGAAATAACAGCCTTTTCCAACTGCCAAGCATGCAACTTCTCCCTGTGTGCATACAATGCAGACAGCGGTGGAGGATGGTCGAGCGGAACACGTCTGTGCTTGCGTTGCTGGGGGGGGAGGGAGAGTGCCTGTAGCTTTGCGCCATTTTTGGGAGGCTTTTTTACTAGTAGATCCATTTTCTATTGGTCTTAGATATTCCAGGCTTGCATATCTGTATGTAGAGATGAGCAGGAAAAATTCTGTAACTTGATTTTGTAAAAACAATTTTTTTATTTTTTTCCCCTTCTCCAATACGAGTTGCTTGGCAGAGCTGCTAATTAGGGGTGGTCAATCAGATGCAAATCAGTTTGAGTTGGTGCAGTGTTTGTTTTTTGTTCTACCCCTGTAATATCTAGATCTGTTAATAAACCTTTAATGACTGCCACCTGTAGTGATCAGTACGGTAGTTATTGCTAATGCTTCATACACACTTGAGATAAAAGTCTTTGAAAAATGAAAGATCACAGACCAATCTTACCACCCTTCATGTAGTATAATGCTGGGAATACACGGTTCGTTTTTGCCTTCGTTTAAACCTTCGTTTCGATTGTGCCTTTTGTCCTTTTCGATCCCGAAATAATCGATCATACGGTTAATATCACCACCCACGGTTTCGTTTTTTTTTTCGATTCTGATGGTTTCGTTTTTCCAATGATCGAAGGCTGCAAAGAAACGAAACGAAAATCCCTTTTTACAGGGACGGACTAGCATAAACGAACCATATAATCGATCTGAACAGCCATCAAGCCTACCAATGGCTCGATTAGATGGATAAAGAGAGATAATATCAAACATGTTCGATCACTAGTCGTTCGTTTTTGGGGTCTATTAATCGAAACTATAATGAGATTATGACTATTTTCACATACGTTTTCAACACTCGATTCGTTTACCGAACGAATCGAAGGTTTAAACGAAGGCAAAAACGAACCGTGTATTCCCAGCATAAGAGCCATACTCTACACAGTCTTTTCTATGGAGCTGCACTCCCCATCAGATAAAATCTTTGCAAGATGCTGCACACAAAGATGCCCGTACACACTCAAAGGATCAGTATCTGCAAAAGATCCATTCCTGCAAAATGCATTCATAGTCTGAGATCTGCAGATCCTCATACACACTTGGTTTAACAGACAATCATCTGCAGATCAAATCCACCAGGATGGATCTTTAGATCTGCAGATGATTGCCAGATATGCAGATGAATGAATGCATTTTGCAGGAACAGATCTTTTGCAGATAATCATCTTTTGAATGTGTACGGGCATCTTTGTGTGCAGCATCTTGCAAAGATTTTATCTGATGGGGAGTCCAGCTCCATAGAATACACTGTGTAGAGTATGGCTCTCATACTACATGGAAGGGGGTAAAATTGGTCTGTGATCTTGCATTTTCCAAAGACTTTTATCTCAAGTGTGTATGAAGCATTAGGCAATAGTTTTGGGACCCAGTGCTGTACAGATGCATTGCTCTGCCATTACCTAGTGATGCATCGCTCTGCCATTACCTAGTGATGCATCTGTACAGCACTGGGGCCCCTGACCTGTTGCCCTAGCAATCACATCCGATCACTACTGACATGTATGCTTGGGATAATGGTCTGCTGCATGCCCAGCTAATAGTGAAATAAGGTATCACTGTAATCGGGAAGGGCCAAACTGTGGCACTTGTCATGTAGAAACTGAAAGTGTTTTCTGCATTCCCCCCCCCCCCCCCCATCAATACTGTTCACAGCCTGTTTTGTATTGACGTGTATAACCATCAATACCGCTAGGGAGATTAAACAATATCAGTTGCTTGTCAGTCATGCTGATCTCCTTGGCTGCAGTAGTGACTGAATCACACACCTGAAACAAGCATGCAGCTAATCCAGTCTGACTTCAGTCAGAGCATCTGGTCTGCATGCTTGTTGAGGGACTGTGGCTAAAGTATTATGCTACATACACACTTGAGATAAAAGTCTTTGGAAAATGAAAGATCACAGACCAATTTTACCCCCTTTCATGTAGTATGAGAGCCATACCTACAGTCTATTCTATGGAGCTGAACTCCCCATCAGACAGAAATCTTTGCAAGATGCTGCACACATTCAAAAGATCATTATCTGCAAAAGATTTGTTCCTGCAAAAGATCCATTCCTGCAAAAATGCATTCATAGTCTATGATATCTGCAGATCCTCATACACACCTTGTTTAAGGGCCCGTTTCTGCCGCGATTCCGCAGAGTTTCCCCGCACATGAATCGCACGGGGAAACTCTGCCATAGGGGATAGCGGCGCCGCAGCCGAATCGCTTGCGGGAGCGATACGGCCGGAACCTCCCGCAGAATTCGTGGCGGAGGTTGCGAATCCCATAGCCGTGCCACGGCTCATGGGATTCGCCTGCGATCCCGCCCACCCGCTCAGTGCCGGCGTGCGTCTGCGAGACGCACGCCGCACTAGTGGAAACGAGCCCTAACAGACTTCATCTGCATATCTGGCAATTATCTGCAGATCTGAAAATCCATCCTAGTGGATCTGATCTGCAGATGATTGTCTGTTAAACAAGGTGTGCATGAGGATCTGCAGATATCATAGACTATGAATGCCTTTTGCAGGAACAGATCTCTTGCAGATACTGATCTTTTGAATGTGTGCAGCATCTTGCAAAGATTTTATCTGATGGGGAGTGCAGCTCCATAGAAAAGACTGTGAAGGTATGGCTCTCATACTACATGGAAGGGGGTAAAATTGGTCTGTAATCTTGCCTTTTCCAAAGACTTTTATCTCAAATGTGTATAATGTAGCATAAAAGGAAAAATCCATATCCTTCTCAGTTTAGATTCCCTTTAACCTCCCTAGCGGTATGGACAGATATATCCGTCCATAAAAACATGCTGTAAACAGTATAAACGTGCATACACATCAATACACTCCTGCACTGTATACTAGACCCTTGCATGACACATTTTGGCAAGTTACAGAAAAAAAAGTTTTAAAAATAAATGTTATCACTTTTTGCACAGAAATCCTGGGAAAATTGAACGCCAGGGAGGACATCCAAGGTGAAAATAAACTGATGAGGGAAAAACAATTGTCTCTATCCTCCTTCTCCTAAAAGTGTGTTTTTTTTTTTTGTTTTGTTTTTTAATTTTGTAATCCCACAGTTTTTTTTGTCTCTGCTCAATGGCACCTAGATTGAAGTATGCTAGAGCTCAAATCTATGAATTGACCATTTTTATCTCTTTCCTGCTCCGGGAAGCCATTTACTGACAAGAAATTACAGCCATGAAACACTTTCCTATCAGCGTGGGTTATGCTATAGTCTGAGCCAGTCTGACCCTGTCCCGACCTGGACAGAAAGTGTCACTTGCATACGAGATGTTTAAAGGTAGCCATACACTGGTCGATTTGCCATTAGATCGACCAGCTGACAGATCCCTATCTGATCAGAGAGGGATCGTATGGCTGCCTTTACTGCAAACAGATTGTGAATCGATTTCAGCCTGAAACCGATCACGATCTGTGGAGCTGCCGCCTGTTCCCCCCCCCCCCCCCCCCCCCGCGCATACATTACCTGACGCTGGCTCCCGGGCATCTTCTCCGCATCTTCTCCACGCTGCACCCGCTCCATCCCGGCGCTTCCTGTGTCACTCCATGACCAGGAAGTTCAAATAGAGCGCCCTCTATTTGAACTTCCTGGTCACTGCAGTGACAGGAAGCGCCGGGATGGAGCGGGTGCAGCGTGGAGAAGATGCCCGGGAGCCAGCGTCAGGTAATGTATACCTGGTCAGATCGGCCGCCGCTAGCGACGCGCTCCCTACCTGCGGGCGATCGAGGGTAATTTCCCGCACGGCGCGATCGACGGACCGATCCGATTTCGGGAGGAAATCGGATCGGCAGGTGTGTTTAGCGCGAACGATTGGCAGCAGATTCGATCCCAGGATCGAATCTGCTGTCGAAACGGCCGCGAATCGGGCTAGTGTATGGCCACCTTAACTCTTTCAGGCAGAGGAGGAAAAAAAGGAACACAGCCTAACTATTTGTGTGCTTGGCACTGTACATACACCTGTCCATTTCATCATGTAACATGTCACCTTGGTTGTCCTTTAAAGTGAACCTTAAGCCTGAAAAAAAAAAAAAGTTTTTTACTCAACTGGGGCTTGTACTAGGCCCTGCAGCAGTCCTGTGCCTTCGTAGCCACTCACTAATCCTCTGGTCCGCCGCTGCCAGCTAGTTTCGTTTTTGCCGACAGGACTGGCCACGCGTAGCTTTTTCCGCATTCCCGACTGTAATTAGCGCTATTGCGGGCTGCAACGCATACAAAAATACGCGTTCCTGCATATCCATGTATTCGTAATGCGGCAACGCGTATTTTTGTACGCGTTGCAGCCCGCAATAGCGCTAATTAGTCGGGAATGCGGAAAAAGCTACGCGTGGCCAGTCCTGACGGGCCTGTCGGCAAAAACAAAACTAGCTGGCAGCGGGGGACCAGAGGATTAGTGAGTGGCTGCGAGGGCACAGGACTGCTGCAGGGGGCTGGTAGAAGCTCCAGGTGAGTAACAACACAGGCCAAATGACTTTGATAACCGTGTAATAAAATTTGGCTGTCAGCAGTAGCTTGCAGCCGGGTTGCGTATTTCCCCACTGTCCATGGTGACCTGGAGGGGGAATGATAATGCCGCCAGAATGTTTGCAGTAGGCAGGTGAGCAGTTTCTTTACCCTGCGCCCAAATTACCTGCTGGCTTAATTTATGTGCGTTAAAGGGACACTTAAGTCAAACAAAAAAAATGAGTTTTACTCACCTAGGGCTTCCAATAGCCTCCGGCAGCTGTCCGGTACCCTCGCCGTCTCCCTCCGATCCTCCTGGCCCCGCCGGCAGCCACTTCCTGTTTCGGTGACAGGAGCTGACAGGCTGGGGACGCGAGTGATTCTTCGGGTTCCCAGACACATTAGCACCCTCTATGCTGCTATATGGTATATGATATATGCTATAGCAGCATAGATGGCGCTATTGTGGCCAGGAACGCGAAGAATCACTCGCGTCCCCAGCCTGTCAGCTCCTGTCACCGAAACAGGAAGTGGCTGCCGGCGGGGCCAGGAGGATCGGAGGGAGACGGCGAGGGCACCGGACAGCTGCAGGGGGCTATTGGAAGCCCCAGGTGAGTAAAACTCATTTTTTTTTTTGTTTGACTTAAGTATCCCTTTAAGGGGTCCACCTGCCACCACCTCACTCCACCCCTCTCTCCACTACAGCTTATCATAAAGGCCACAAGGGGGTGCTAAATGTAATGGGGCTCTAGGCAAAGTGGTACATCTTAATCTGATTCTATGTAGTAGTGAATGTGTAGATTCAATGTAACTTTACAGGCCCAGTGTCACAAACAATAGTGTACAAGAGTGCAATTCACCAGGATTTTTTCATTTGTGGACAGAAAATGTATAAACGTCCTGAATCAATCCTGTGCCTGTACTGGTGTTGGGATGCACTACTGCTGTGTAGGGGGAGCATAATCACCCAGCTGATTCATGTATGCTCCTCCCGCCTACATAGACCGTTATTAACCAGCGCTGCACTTGGAGACTCCTAAGTGACTCAGCTAGGTGGGAGTGTGTCCCAACGCCAGAGCAGGTACAGGATTGATTCATGAAGGTTATTTTCCCGCACACCACAAGTTAAAAAATAAAAAAAAATCCTGGTGACTTGCACTGAACATTCATCAGTAGTAAACATCACTACTTGGCACACATTTGTTATTGACATTGGTCCTTAAAGTAAACCAAAGACTAACAAATAGAGGGAATTGATACTTGCCCGGGACTTCCTTCAGCCCCATAAGCACATGTGAGCCCCTTGCCGTCCTCCCCGCAGTCTGCTGTTCAGCCGCAATCAGCCCCGGTAAGAGGCTCAGTCGTGTCAGTCCGGATCTATTGCAGATGTGTGGAAGAGACCTGGGGCCCCTGGGCTGTCATGTGGACCAGTGTTTGATTTTAAATTTATTTTTTGCAGCTTCTAGGATGCGGTTGACAGGTGAGTGGTTGTGGAGGGGACCGTGTGGGAGATGTGCCTACACGGGGCGTCCCTGTAAACGACGCAATAAACGATTGCGTCCAACTGAAGCCTCCCACCTGAATGCTAATCTATGTAACTCCTGCTAGGTATGGTACAGCAGGCAAAGGGTGTATGACAGTGCACCTGATTGGCTGACTGGCGTCTGCTGGCCAGATAGAGGCAGGATATTGCTCTGACTGGAAGTTAGCAATTGTGTTTGTTGCAGTTGGCATTCAGTTTAGAGGTGGTGGGGTGAGTTCCCTGGAGGTGAGAGGTCCAGGGCTTGCCCGCACTTCCCTCTAGGTGTCGCATGGTGGTTTGGGGGCCCCAGTGAGTGAGAGAGGCCTGGGGCCCCTGGGCTGTCATGTGGACCAGTGTTTGTGACGTGTGGAAGACCCAGACTGGACCTGACTGAGCCAGTTACCGTGGGCTGAATGGCAGACTGCGGGAGGACGGCGAGAGACTCAGCTGTGTTTATGGGGCTGGGGGAAGCCCAGGGTAAGTATAGATTTGTTCTATTTGTTAGTCTCTGGTTCACTTTCAGGAAAGGGACACACTTGTCCTTCAGTTTTCTGAGCATGTTTTTCTGCATGCCGTGTGTGTTTGTGTGCAGGAAACAACTTTTTTTTTTTTTTTTCTCCTCCCCACAGCCGCTAATGTAACTGTTAAAGAAAACTGCAGAATCATCCTCCAGAATTTTTTTTTTTTCGCACGCGAAAAGCGCATTGTGTACTAGCCATTGATTATCAAGTTCCTCAGAACTCATTCAGAAAACATGCATGAAAACAGTTGTGAGCCCTGCCTCAAGGCTACTCGCACTAAAGGCTCATACACACGGGGTACGGCCGTCGCCGCAACCATGTGGGACGCGCGTGTTGCGGCGACAGGTCGCCCGTGTGTTTGACGCGCGCCCTGAACCGTCGCCCGTTGGAGCTGTCGCCAGGCGATTGACATGTTCAATCGCAGGCTACAGCTGTCGCCACAACTTTCACGGAACTGTCGCTAGTCCCGTGTGTGTATGCGGGCTAGCGACAGGAGACCTACGCGAGTGAATGGAGTGTCCGGCCGGGGGATGCTCCATTCACAAACAGCTTCTGCCGCGTCTCTGCCTTTCTGGCTAGACGTGTGGACAGCTGTCGCTCCCTGGTCGCATGCAACGGGGGACAATTGTTCCCCGTGTGTATGTAGCTTTAGGCATTGTGACATACATTTAGGCTCGGTTCACATTGAGTTACGTTCCGCTCCGATGAGCGGCATCAATGCTTTCCCAATGGGAAAGTTTACATTGCTCCGGTCCGCTCCTGTTCCGTTCCCTGCATTCCGCTCATCGGAGCGGATGTTTCCGGCATGTTGGGACCTTGCGTTCCCGCTCCGCTAACGGAACGGCAGCGCCGGAGCGGATGAGCTCCAATGTCAATCTGCCATTACAGTTGCACTGAAGCATACTTTTAACTGCATCAAATTGAATGTCACACCGCATGTAATGTGCAATGGAGCTTTCCATCAATTGGTGGTATGTTTTAACCAGGGCTGTGGAGTCGGTACAAAAATCCACAGACTCCAACTCCTCAGTTTAGGATTCTGCTGACTCCTCTAATTTGCATATTACAATCTTGTTTGAAAGTATGTAAAATAAAATTAGTCCATTAACTACCAACACTTAGGAATTTTAAGACAACTGAAGTGAGAAGGATATGTAGACTGCTATATGTATTCCCTTTAGTCATAGACTAAAACTAGTACTTGTAAAAGGTACAGACCGGAACAAAACATGTATTAGGCCCTAGGCAATGAACTGTGGGTACATGTAAGAGTGATGTGCAGGTACTCTTCAGGGGAATGAGGCAATTCTTCCTCTATTACACATTCTTCATGCACAATTTGAACCAGGTTTATGGGTGATAGACAACACCTCTGTGTTCAATGTGCACAACATTCTCCGTGGATTCCCTGCAGCTCTGTGGGTAGCAGTAGCGTTCCTACAATAGGGCGCAGGGGGGCGTGGCGCACCGGGTGACAGCCAGCCAGGGGGGTGTCGCCACGACCCCCCATGCAGCCGCAGCAGAGGAAGAGCAGCGCTGGAAGGAGGGGTGACAGGGATAGCGGCGGGGAGGGGGGAAAGATCCCCCCCCTCCCTCACCTGGGTCCCCTCCTTCCGCCTCTCTTCCCCTTCAAATGACAGCGGAGGCAGCGGCAACTTAGAGTAAGGGTGGGCGGGCAGAGACGACTACTCACTTTACGTCTGGCTGCGTTCCAGCAGCTGGAACGCTGGGTTGCCGTCACATGCCTCTTCTCCGCCTCCAATGCTGTGACACGCATTGGAGGCGGAGAAGAGGCACGTGACGGCGACGGAGCGCTCCAGCTGCTGGAACGCAGCCAGACGTAAAGTGAGTAGTCGTCTCTGCCCGCCCGCCCTTACTCTAAGTTGCCGCTGCCTCCGCTGTCATTTGAAGGGGAAGAGAGGCGGAAGGAGGGGACCCAGGTGAGGGAGGGGGGGGATCTTTCCCCCCCCTCCCCGCCGCTATCCCTGTCACCCCTCCTTCCAGCGCTGCTCTTCCCCTGCTGGAGCAGCTATACTGGGGGCAACTAAACTAGCTATTCTGGGTGCATCTATACTGGGGGCATCTATACTGGGGGCAACTATACTAGCTATACTGGGGGCAACTAAACTAGCTTTACTGGGGGCAACTAAACTAGCTTTACTGGGGGCAACTAAACTAGCTTTACTGGGTGCATCTATACTGGGGGCATCTATACTGGGGGCAACTATACTAGCTTTACTGGGGGCAACTAAACTAGCTTTACTGGGGGCAACTAAACTAGCTATACTGGGAGCATCTATACCAGCTATACTGGGGGCAGCTATACTAGCTATACTGGGGACAACTATACTGGGGGCAACTATACTGGGGGCAACTATACTGGGGGCAACTAAACTAGCTATACTGGGGGCAGCTAAACTAGCTATACTGGGGCAACTATACCAGCTATACTGGGGGCAGCTATACTAGCTATACTGGGGACAACTATACTGGGGGCAACTATACTATCTATACTGGGGCAGCTCTGGGGGCAACTATACTATCTATACTGGGGGCAACTATACTAGCTTCACTGGGGCAGCTATACTGGGGGCAACTGTACTAGCTATACTGGGGGCAACTATACTAGCTAATACTTTAAATTACAGTTAGCTCCGCCCTCATGCGGTCATGACCACGCCCAATTTTTTGCCTGTTGTGGCCACGCCCATTTTTAAGGGGTGTGTGTCTTTTAATACCCAGCACCGGGTGCCAAATGCCCTAGGTACGCCACTGGTGGGTAGCGCATACGTAGTACTACTACTGTGTAACCGTAAACCTGAGACAGATGAAAATACTATTATATTTTTTTTTTTATTATACATACCTGGGGCTTCCTCCAGCCCGATTCAGGCTGATCAGTCCCTCGCTGTCCTCCTCCGCCACCTGGATCTTCTGCTATGAGTCCAGGTACTTGAGCCAGTCGGGCGTAGTGCGCATGCACACACTCCGCCGCCGGGAGCGTACTACACCTGCGCAGCACTATTGCGCAGGTGCAGAACGCTCCTGGCTGTGGAAGCGGCATGCAGCCGGACTGCGCGGACTGGCTGAATTACCAGGACTCCTCGCAGAAGATCCAGGTGGTGGAGGAGGATAGCGAGAAACTGGCCTGAAGGGGGCTGGAGGAAGCCCCCGGTATGTATAAAACTTTTCTTTTCATCCGTCTCAGGTACCCTTTAATTCGTAGTCACCAAACCAAATTTTAACATATCAAAATCTTTGATTTCATGAGCAAAAGGAGTGCATACATTTGCATAAATCGGCATTGGCGCAGAATTATTTCTATCTCCTTGACCATCTATATTAGTGACACGGCTACACATCCGGCTTTATTCTTACAGCATAGATGTTATTTAGTATATGTGAGATTCATGTGATATGGAGAGAGAGAGGGATGGAGATATATATATATATATATATATATACAGTGGCTTGCAAAAGTATTCGGCCCCCTTGAAGTTTTCCACATTTTGTCACATTACTGCCACAAACATGAATCCATTTTATTGGAATTCCACATGAAAGACCAATACAAAGTGGTGTACATGTGAGAAGTGGAACGAAAATCCTACATGATTCCAAACGTTTTTACAAATCAATAACTGCCAAGTGGAGTGTGCGTAATTATTCAACCCCTTTGGTCTGAGTGCAGTCAGCTGCCCATAGACATTGCCTGATGAGTGCTAATGACTAAATAGAGTGCACCTGTGTGTAATCTAATATCAGTACAAATACAGCTGCTCTGTGACGACCTCAGAGGTTGTCTAAGGGAATATTGGGAGCAACAACACCATGAAGTCCAAAGAACACACAAGACAGGTCAGGGATAAAGTTATTGAGAAATTTCAAAAGCCTTGAACATCCCATGGAGCACTGTTCAAGCGATCATTCAGAAATGGAAGGAGTATGGCACAACTGCAAATCTACCAAGACAAGGCCGTCCACCTAAACTCACAGGTCGAACAAGGAGAGCGCTGATCAGAAATGCAGTCAAGAGGCCCATGGTGACTCTGAACGAACTGCAGAGATCTACAGCTCAGGTGGGGGAATCTGTCCATAGGACAACTATTAGTCGTGCACTGCACAAAATTGGCCTTTATGGAAGAGTGGTAAGAAGAAAGGCATTGTTAACAGGAAAGCATAAGAAGTCCCGTTTTCAGTTTGCCACAAGCCATGTGGGGGACACAGCAACCATGTGGAAGAAGGTGCTCTGGTCAGATGAGACCAAAATGGAACTTTTTGGCCAAAATGCAAAACGCTATGTGTGGCGGAAAACTAACACTGCACATCACTCTGAACACACCATCCCCACTGTCAAATATGGTGGTGGCAGCATCATGCTCTGGGGGTGCTTCTCTTCAGCAGGGACAGGGAGGCTGGTCAGAGTTGATGGGAAGATGGATGGAGCCAAATACAGGGCAATCTTGGAAGAAAACCTCTTGGAGTCTTCAAAAGACTTGAGACTCGGGCGGAGGTTCATCTTCCAGCAGGACAATGACTCTAAAGCCCCATCTACACTATGGGACATTGCAGCGATCCGGCGGCTCGACTCTTCCGCGTGCCCGCCGCCCGTGCCTGCTTGCCCCCGCCGCTTATCTTCCGCTCGATTCCCTGCCATTGTCCCCTCACGGGGAGCGAGCAGGGAATCGGCGGTGCGGAAATCCGTCCTGTCGGATCTTATCAATCAAGCCGCATCAGCGGCTCGATTGATAAGGAGCATCGCGGCCGCATCTACTCGTGTAGATGCGGCTTAAACATAAAGCTAGGGCAACAGTGGAATGGTTTAAAACAACACCTATCTATGTGTTAGCATGGCCCAGTCAAAGTCCAGATCTAAATCCAAATGAGAATCTGTGGCAAGATCTGAAAACTGCTGTTCACTGAGTTGGAGTTGTTTTGCAAAGAAGAATGGGCAAGGATTTCAGTCTCTAGATGTTCAAAGCTCGTAGAGACATACCCTAAAAGACTGGCAGCTGTAATTGCAGCAAAAGGTGGTTCTACAAAGTATTGACTCAGGGGGCCGAATAATTACGCACACCCCACTTTGCAGTAATTTATTTGTAAAAAATTTTTGGAATGATGTATAATTTTCGTTCCACTTCTCACGTGTGCACCACTTTATATTGGTCTTTCACGTGGAATTCCAATAAAATGGATTCATGTTTGTGGCAGTAATGTGACAAAATGTGGAAAACTTCAAGGGGGCCGAATACTTTTGCAAGCCACTGTGTGTGTGTGTGTGTGTGTGTGTGTGTGTGTGTGTGTGTGTGTGTGTGTGTGTGTGTGTGTGTATGTATATAATTTGTACAATCAAAATCAGATATGTATATCTGACTTAAAAATACGGGGACTGCTTTATTGAAGCAGCACAAGTAACTAATTTTGATTGGTTTATTTCATTTTTGTGGACTAAGCACAGCTATTACTGTATGTATAAATTTATTTAAGTGGACTATTGTCTGATAGAACATTTTATCATATTTTCTATTTTAATTACAGTTTAAATTCATTAGGAGTTGGTGCATCTTCCCGACTCCGCCTCCAGACACCCAAAAATACTCCAACTCCACAGCCCTGGTTTTAACCGGATACACAATGTGAGTCTTAAAGGGCAACTGAAGTAAGGATATGGAGGCCAATACCAGTTGCTTGGTAGCCTTGCTGATCTATATGGCTGCAGTGGTGTCTGAGTAACACCAGGAACAAGCATGCAGTTAGGCTGCTTTCACAGTAAGACGTTACAGGCGCACGTTAGTGCAGCCTGTAACGCAGCCCACCGCACAGCAATGAAAAATCAATGGGCTGTTCACAGTGCCCACGTTGCGTTACATTGTAACGCAGCAAGTTAAAAGAAAGTGCTGCATGCTGTGTGTTATACTGGGCTAAGCCGCGTTAGACTGTTTGCACATGCTCAGTGATGTTGGAGGAGGAGGTCTCCCCTTCTCCTCCGCGGCCAGCCACATGGCTAATTAATATTCACTGCACTGTGATGTGCGGCCGCTCTGTGCGGCGATTGGCTGGCGGGACCACGTGATGCAGATCACGTGGTCTCCGCATTGCACAGCACAAAAAAAGCGCACCAAGAGCTGCATAACGCAGCTGTTGGTAGCGTCCTCCAGCACCACCAGGCGTTGGCGTTAGAGGCATGTTATGTGACCTATAACGTCCCCTAAAACGCAACGTCCTGGTGGGAAAGAGTACTTAATCTTGTCAGATCTGATAATGTCAGAAACGTCTAATCTGCTGCATGCTTGTTCAGAGTCTATGGTTAAAAGTATTAGAGGCAGAGGGTCAGCAGGACAGCCAGGCAACTGGTATTGTATAAAAGGAAAGGAAATCCATAAGGCAGCCCTCATATCCTTCATACTTCAGTTGCCCTTGAAAGGATACCCGAAGTGAGATGATGAGATAGAAAAGGGTATGTACAGTGCCTTGCACACAAATAATTATGCTGTGCTAATGTTTTTTTTTTTTCCTTTTTTCTGTCTAAAAGATTTAAATATAAGTTATGTAAGTGGCTGACTCAGTCCTGACTCAGACAGGAAGTGGCTACAGTGTAACACTCGCTGATAAGAAATTCCAACTATAAAACACTTTTCTAGAAGAAAATGGCTTCTGAGAGCAAGAAAGAGATAAAAAGGGGAATTTCTTATCAGTGAGGGTCACACTGTAGTCACTCCCTATCTGAGTCAGCCACTTACATACCTGATATTTAACTCTTTCAGGCAGAGAGAGAAAAAAGGAACAAAGCCTAGTTATTTGTGTGCTAGGCACTGTACATACACATGTCTATCTCATCATGTCACATGTCACTTCGGGTATCCTTTAAAGGGAACCTAAACTAAGAGGTATATGGATTTTTCCTTTTCAAATAATACCAGTTGCCTGAATCTCCTGCTGATTCTGTGTCTCTGATACTTTTAGTCACAACCCCTCAACAAGCTTGCAGATCAGGTGCTCTGACTGAAGTCAGGCTGGATTAGCTGCATGCTGGTTTCAGAGGTGTGATTCAGCCACTACTGCAGCCAAAGAGATTAGCAGGACCAACAAGCAACTGGTATTGTTTAAAAGGAAACCTCCATAGCCCTCCCAGTTTAGGTTCCCTTTAAGCTTGACCTGGCATGGAGCGGAAGGAGTTAATGTTTAGGTAAGGGTGGAGTTAACTAGGGATGATCAATGAGATGCAAATTTCTCTTAACAGTCAAATGTCCTGTACATTTTATATGCAGCTTGAATTTGGACCAATCAGAATAACTGTCAAGTTTTGTGGTACAGGTTCAAGTTGTATCATTTTCATGAAATGTGAATGTTTGAAGAAATGATTTGCATCACATTCCGGTAATCATCCGCAGAGTTCTCACACACCATAGATGAAATCACAGCGGGCCCAAAACACTGCTGGTGAGTCTTGGGAGGTCGGGTGAGCGAGTGAGATTGACAAACTAGATCTCATGAAACACAGATCTGTGGTGAGAACACTGTAGCCAGACACTTAGTGATGAGCAGATGCCACCAAGAAACAAATCTCTCTGATTGACTCTTAAGCTAAGTACACACGGGGGACAATTGTAGCTGTCGCTAGCACACGGGAGCGTGTGCGCGACAGCTCCTCGCCAAGTCCCTCTGCATCCACACGGCAGCAGAGGGGATTAGCGATGCGGTGAAAGCTGTCGCCGAGGTTCCTCAATTCCCCCCCCCCCCCCCCCCCCCCCCAGGAAGCTCCATGTGCTGTGTGTGGGTTGCTGTCGCTAGCCCGCCTACACATGCGGGACTAGCGACAGTTCTGCTGAAGTTGCGTCGACAGTTGTAGCCGGCGATTGAACATGCCAATCGCCTGGCGACAGCTCCGACGGGCGACGGTTCGGGGCGCGCGCGTCATACACACGGGCGACCTGTCGCCGCAACAAGCGCGTGCCACGTGGTTGCGGCGACGGCCGTACCCCGTGTGTATGAGCCTTTAGACAGAGATCTGTTGGCTGCCCACACATCGCAGGCGGATTCCCAATCAATATCTCTCTGGAATTGTCTGCTGCCGTTCCCCAGTGTATAAATGTACATTTATACATGTCCATGTGTGTGTGCATTTATACATGTCCTGTCCCACCACGCGGTGCCCTTCCATCTTCTGGATGTGCTGCTCTTCCATACATGCCACCGGTGCATAGTTACATAGTTACATAGTTACTTTGGTTGAAAAAAGACATACGTCCATCGAGTTCAACCAGTACAAAGTACAACTCCAGCCTGCTCCCTCACATATCCGTGTTGATCCAGAGGAAGGCGAAAAAACCCTTACAAGGTAAAAATTCCTTCCCGACTCCAGATGGCAATCAGATAAAATCCCTGGATCAACATCATTGGCATTACCTAGTAATTGTAGCCATGGATGTCATTCAACGCAAGGAAAGCATCTAAGCCCCCTTTAAATGCAGGTATAGAGTTTGCCATAACGACTTCCTGTGGCAATGCATTCCACATCTTAATCACTCTTACTGTAAAGAACCCTTTCCTAAATAAATGGCTAAAACGTTTTTCCTCCATGCGCAGATCATGTCCTCTAGTCCTTTGAGAAGGCCTAGGGACAAAAAGCTCATCCGCCAAGCTATTATATTGCCCTCTGATGTATTTATACATGTTAATTAGATCTCCTCTAAGGCGTCTTTTCTCTAGACTAAATAAACCCAGTTTATCTAACCTTTCTTGGTAAGTGAGACCTTCCATCCCACGTATCAATTTTGTTGCTCGTCTCTGCACCTGCTCTAGAACTGCAATATCTTTTTTGTAATGTGGTGCCCAGAACTGAATTCCATATTCCAGATGTGGCCTTACTAGAGAGTTAAACAGGGGCAATATTATGCTAGCATCTCGAGTTTTTATTTCCCTTTTAATGCATCCCAAAATTTTGTTAGCTTTAGCTGCAGCGGCTTGGCATTGAGTACGATTATTTAACTTGTTGTCGATGAGTACTCCTAAGTCCTTCTCCAAGTTTGATGTCCCCAACTGTATCCCATTTATTTTGTATGGTGTTAGACCATTGGTACGACCAAAATGCATGACTTTACATTTGTCAACATTGAATTTCATCTGCCATGTATGTGCCCATATAGCCATCCTATCCAGATCCTGTTGCAATATAACACTATCTTCCTTAGAGTTGATGATTCTGCACAATTTTGTATCATCTGCAAAAATAGCAACATTGCTCACTACTGTATCCACTAGGTCATTAATAAATAAATTGAAGAGCACTGGACCCAGTACAGACCCCTGTGGGACCCCACTGCTAACAGTCTCCCATTTTGAGTATGATCCATTGACCACAACTCTTTGTTTTCTGTCCATTAGCCAGTTCCCTATCCAAGCACACAGACTCTTCCCCAGTCCTTGCATCCTCATCTTTTGCACCAGACTTTTGTGGGGAACAGTGTCGAAGGCCTTAGCAAAGTCTAAGTATATCACATCTACAGCATTCCCAATATCCATATTAGCATTCACTACCTCATAAAAGCTGAGCATGTTAGTCAAACAGGACCTGTCTTTAGTAAACCCATGTTGATGCTGAGAAATAAGATTATTTTCTACTATGAAGTCATGTATAGTATCTCTTAGTAACCCCTCAAATAGTTTGCATACAACTGATGTTAAGCTTACAGGTCTATAATTTCCTGGATCTGATTTTTTGCCCTTCTTAAATAATGGGAAAACGTGGGCTGTACGCCAATCCACTGGGACTCTGCCAGTTGCAAGAGAGTCACAAAAGATAAGATAAAGGGGTTTATCTATAACTGAACTTAATTCCCTTAGGACCCGAGGATGCATGCCATCCGGGCCAGGTGCCTTGTCTATTTTTACTTTATTTAGTCTTGCCTTTACTTCTTCCTGCGTTAAGTATTTAATATTACAGTTAGAAGATTGAGACTCTTCCGCCTCTGTAATTTGCAACAGTGCTGTTTCCTTTGTAAAGACAGAAGCAAAGAAAGCATTTAATAACTCTGCCTTACCTTGGTCATCCACCATTGAGTTTCCACCTTCATCCTTTAGGAGTCCTATACAGTCAACCTTTCTTTTTTTAGAGTTGATGTACTTGTAAAACTTTTTTGGGTTAGATTTGATATCCCTAGCGATTTGATTTTCAGCTTCGATCTTTGCTAGCCTAATTTCTTTTTTACAATTTTTATTGCACTCCTTGTAATTGCTGAGTGCAGCCTCGGACCCCTCCTGTTTTAGGACCTTATAGGCATTCTTTTTCCTCTTCATTTTATCTCTAACCTTTCTATTCATCCATAGAGGCCTTTTTTTATTCCTAGACATTTTGTTTCCATATGGGATATACATACTACAATATTGATTGAGAATACGTTTAAAAGCTTGCCATTTCCCTTCAGTGTCCTCCCCTTGTAGTACATTATCCCAGTTCACCAAACTTAGTGCCTGCCTAATTTGATTGAACTTTGCTTTTCTAAAATTCATAGTTTTAGTGGTCCCGCTGCCCCGTGGCCTATCAGTCACCAGATCAAACGTTATCATGTTGTGATCACTATTTCCCAAATGTTCTTGAACCTGCACATTTGATACATTATCTGGTCTATTCGAAATGATCAGATCCAGTAACGCATTCCCCCTAGTTGGTTCCGTTACCATTTGAGTCAAGTAATTGTCCTGTAGTGCTGCCAGAAATCTGCTGCTTTTACCAGAATGGGTAGCCTCAATACCCCAGTCAATGTCTGGAAAGTTGAAGTCGCCCATAACTATGACCTCATTTTTACTTGCCGCTTTTTCAATTTGCTGTAGTAATTGCAGTTCTGCAGCTTCATTAATATGAGGTGGTCTGTAGCATACCCCAATAAGCAATTGGCAACTTTTATTTCCACCATGAATATTTACCCAAACGGACTCCACATCTTCGCAATCTTCCTCCATCTCATCGTTGAGGACAGCTGTAAAAGAATTCTTAACAAAGAGACAAACCCCTCCACCTTTTTTCCCTGTTCTATCCCTCCTGAACACATTGTATCCTTTTAAATTGGCTATCCAGTCATGACTTTCATCCATCCATGTCTCGGTTATTCCCACAATGTCATAGCCTTTGTCATTCAGAATGAACTCTAGTTCATCTATTTTATTTGCAAGGCTCCGAGCATTGGTTATCATGCACTTTATATTTTTACCACCACATTTACCAATTTTGTTTACCTGAAATGGGCTACTTGAAGTTTTACCAACCTCCTTAATCTTTACACTGTCCCCACCCCCCTCTCCACCCCCCATAATGTTAGGCTCCCACTGTCTTTTTACCTTATCTTGTCTATATGTTGAGACTTTATCCTCCCGCCTCCCCCCAGATCCTAGTTTAAAATCTCCTCCAACCGTTTAGCCATCTTCTCCCCCAATGCAGCTGCACCCTCCCCATTAAGGTGCAGCCCGTCCCTGCTGTAGAACCTGTAGCCGACTGCAAAGTCTGCCCAGTTCTCCAGGAACCCAAACCCTTCCTTCCTACACCAATTTCTCAGCCACTTATTTAACTCCCTAAGCTCCCTCTGTCTCTCAGATGTAGCACGTGGCACTGGCAGTATTTCAGAGAACACCACCTTGGAGGTCCTTGCTTTAAGTTTATCTCCAAGTACCTGAAAATCATTTTTGAGGACCTTCCATCTCCCACTAACTTTGTCATTGGTGCCAATGTGTACCATGACAGCCGGGTCTTCCCCAGCCCCACCCAATAATCTGTCAATTCTTTCCGCTATATGCCGAACCCGAGCACCCGGGAGGCAACAGACTGTACGGCATTCACGGTTTCTTCGACAGATTACCCTGTCTGTGCGCCTAATAATTGAATCCCCTACCACCAGTACCTGTCTAGCCTTAGCTGCACTCCTATTCCCTTTCTCGTTACAGCAGTCTGCCCCTTGGTTGCTAAGGAGCACATCCTGCTGCAGCATTGCTACTCCAGAGTCGTCCTCACCAATATTACGCAAACAAGCATACTTATTAGTGAGGGACAACTCGGACTAGCCTCCCTGCCACTTTTTCCCCTACCCCTTCTAACTGTGACCCAACTAGCGGCTACCTCTGCTTCTTGCTCCGGCTTTACTCCACCCACCTCATCTTCAAGGGTTCCATCAAGTGTCTGGATCGTGAGATCCAAGCTCATCTCCATGTTGTGTATGCGTCTCAGTGTTGCGAGATGCTTATTTAGCTCTGCGACTTCCGCCTCTAACCGAGCAACACGCACACATCCAGGGCAACAGTAAACACCCTCAATCCGCTGATCAAGGCATGCATACATGCTGCAGGATGTACACTGTACTGCATTGTCCAACATGATGACTATTGTGTGGGGAAAATTTATTTAAAGTAAACTATGGTGGTAAAAGATGAAACGGGAGAGTGAGTGACGTTCGGGAGTAAGTGTAGCTGGGGTGGAAGAGGGGGAGGGGTGGAGGAGGGGGAGTGAGTAAGTTGGGGTGGAGGAGGGGGAGTGAGTAAAGTTGGGGTGGGGGGGAGGAGGGGGAGGAGGGGAGGGGGAGTGAGTGAAGCTGGGGTGGAGTCCTCAAAACTTAAAGACTACACCACAACGTGTTAGCACATTCTAACCAATGCAAAAAAACCGCAATATTGGTTGAAGGTTTTTTTTTTTTTTTTTTTAGTCCTTACCTGTTTCCTCTCCCTTCTCTCTTTGTGCCTGTGTTGTAACGCCTGTTTTTTAACGCCTATGCCACTTGTGTCGAAGCCACTTAGTGAGCAAGCCACAGACTGAGCAAGCTCAGTACTGAGACCTGAAGCTGTCCAAATACCTCGTGTTACAGCTAATCCCTCCCCCTAGCTGATTGACAGCCTGCTGCAAACAGAGAAAAAAAAATTGTACTTTTAAAACAAGCACTTGCTGTTAGATATCTGATGAATCGCTATGCACAAGCCCCAGATATCAAAGCAGCAACACACACACTTTACAAACGACAGCAATATAATATAATCAGAGCTCACAATCTCCCAGCAGTGAAGTGAAAGCAGCCCTCCACCAAGATTAGAGCTGTAGCTTACACTTCCTGTTAATTAATCACCTGTGTTACAGCTAATCCCTCCCCCTAGCTGATTGACAGCCTGCTGCAAACAGAGAAAAAAAAATTGTACTTTTAAAACAAGCACTTGCTGTTAGATATCTGATGAATCGCTATGCACAAGCCCCAGATATCAAAGCAGCAACACACACACTTTACAAACGACAGCAATATAATATAATCAGAGCTCACAATCTCCCAGCAGTGAAGTGAAAGCAGCCCTCCACCAAGATTAGAGCTGTAGCTTACACTTCCTGTTAATTAATCACCTGTGTTACAGCTAATCCCTCCCCCTAGCTGATTGACAGCCTGCTGCAAACAGAGAAAAAAAAATTGTACTTTTAAAACAAGCACTTGCTGTTAGATATCTGATGAATCGCTATGCACAAGCCCCAGATATCAAAGCAGCAACACACACACTTTACAAACGACAGCAATATAATATAATCAGAGCTCACAATCTCCCAGCAGTGAAGTGAAAGCAGCCCTCCACCAAGATTAGAGCTGTAGCTTACACTTCCTGTTAATTAATCACCTGTGTTACAGCTAATCCCTCCCCCTAGCTGATTGACAGCCTGCTGCAAACAGAGAAAAAAAAATTGTACTTTTAAAACAAGCACTTGCTGTTAGATATCTGATGAATCGCTATGCACAAGCCCCAGATATCAAAGCAGCAACACACACACTTTACAAACGACAGCAATATAATATAATCAGAGCTCACAATCTCCCAGCAGTGAAGTGAAAGCAGCCCTCCACCAAGATTAGAGCTGTAGCTTACACTTCCTGTTAATTAATCACCTGTGTTACAGCTAATCCCTCCCCCTAGCTGATTGACAGCCTGCTGCAAACAGAGAAAAAAAAATTGTACTTTTAAAACAAGCACTTGCTGTTAGATATCTGATGAATCGCTATGCACAAGCCCCAGATATCAAAGCAGCAACACACACACTTTACAAACAACAGCAATATAATATAATCAGAGCTCACAATCTCCCAGCAGTGAAGTGAAAGCAGCCCTCCACCAAGATTAGAGCTGTAGCTTACACTTCCTGTTAATTAATCACCTGTGTTACAGCTAATCCCTCCCCCTAGCTGATTGACAGCCTGCTGCAAACAGAGAAAAAAAAATTGTACTTTTAAAACAAGCACTTGCTGTTAGATATCTGATGAATCGCTATGCACAAGCCCCAGATATCAAAGCAGCAACACACACACTTTACAAACAACAGCAATATAATATAATCAGAGCTCACAATCTCCCAGCAGTGAAGTGAAAGCAGCCCTCCACCAAGATTAGAGCTGTAGCTTACACTTCCTGTTAATTAATCACCTGTGTTACAGCTAATCCCTCCCCCTAGCTGATTGACAGCCTGCTGCAAACAGAGAAAAAAAAATTGTACTTTTAAAACAAGCACTTGCTGTTAGATATCTGATGAATCGCTATGCACAAGCCCCAGATATCAAAGCAGCAACACACACACTTTACAAACAACAGCAATATAATATAATCAGAGCTCACAATCTCCCAGCAGTGAAGTGAAAGCAGCCCTCCACCAAGATTAGAGCTGTAGCTTACACTTCCTGTTAATTAATCACCTGTGTTACAGCTAATCCCTCCCCCTAGCTGATTGACAGCCTGCTGCAAACAGAGAAAAAAAAATTGTACTTTTAAAACAAGCACTTGCTGTTAGATATCTGATGAATCGCTATGCACAAGCCCCAGATATCAAAGCAGCAACACACACACTTTACAAACAACAGCAATATAATATAATCAGAGCTCACAATCTCCCAGCAGTGAAGTGAAAGCAGCCCTCCACCAAGATTAGAGCTGTAGCTTACACTTCCTGTTAATTAATCACCTGTGTTACAGCTAATCCCTCCCCCTAGCTGATTGACAGCCTGCTGCAAACAGAGAAAAAAAAATTGTACTTTTAAAACAAGCACTTGCTGTTAGATATCTGATGAATCGCTATGCACAAGCCCCAGATATCAAAGCAGCAACACACACACTTTACAAACAACAGCAATATAATATAATCAGAGCTCACAATCTCCCAGCAGTGAAGTGAAAGCAGCCCTCCACCAAGATTAGAGCTGTAGCTTACACTTCCTGTTAATTAATCACCTGTGTTACAGCTAATCCCTCCCCCTAGCTGATTGACAGCCTGCTGCAAACAGAGAAAAAAAAATTGTACTTTTAAAACAAGCACTTGCTGTTAGATATCTGATGAATCGCTATGCACAAGCCCCAGATATCAAAGCAGCAACACACACACTTTACAAACAACAGCAATATAATATAATCAGAGCTCACAATCTCCCAGCAGTGAAGTGAAAGCAGCCCTCCACCAAGATTAGAGCTGTAGCTTACACTTCCTGTTAATTAATCACCTGTGTTACAGCTAATCCCTCCCCCTAGCTGATTGACAGCCTGCTGCAAACAGAGAAAAAAAAATTGTACTTTTAAAACAAGCACTTGCTGTTAGATATCTGATGAATCGCTATGCACAAGCCCCAGATATCAAAGCAGCAACACACACACTTTACAAACAACAGCAATATAATATAATCAGAGCTCACAATCTCCCAGCAGTGAAGTGAAAGCAGCCCTCCACCAAGATTAGAGCTGTAGCTTACACTTCCTGTTAATTAATCACCTGTGTTACAGCTAATCCCTCCCCCTAGCTGATTGACAGCCTGCTGCAAACAGAGAAAAAAAAATTGTACTTTTAAAACAAGCACTTGCTGTTAGATATCTGATGAATCGCTATGCACAAGCCCCAGATATCAAAGCAGCAACACACACACTTTACAAACAACAGCAATATAATATAATCAGAGCTCACAATCTCCCAGCAGTGAAGTGAAAGCAGCCCTCCACCAAGATTAGAGCTGTAGCTTACACTTCCTGTTAATTAATCACCTGTGTTACAGCTAATCCCTCCCCCTAGCTGATTGACAGCCTGCTGCAAACAGAGAAAAAAAAATTGTACTTTTAAAACAAGCACTTGCTGTTAGATATCTGATGAATCGCTATGCACAAGCCCCAGATATCAAAGCAGCAACACACACACTTTACAAACAACAGCAATATAATATAATCAGAGCTCACAATCTCCCAGCAGTGAAGTGAAAGCAGCCCTCCACCAAGATTAGAGCTGTAGCTTACACTTCCTGTTAATTAATCACCTGTGTTACAGCTAATCCCTCCCCCTAGCTGATTGACAGCCTGCTGCAAACAGAGAAAAAAAAATTGTACTTTTAAAACAAGCACTTGCTGTTAGATATCTGATGAATCGCTATGCACAAGCCCCAGATATCAAAGCAGCAACACACACACTTTACAAACGACAGCAATATAATATAATCAGAGCTCACAATCTCCCAGCAGTGAAGTGAAAGCAGCCCTCCACCAAGATTAGAGCTGTAGCTTACACTTCCTGCATGTGGTGTGTGATGGCATGAATGGAAAAGCTGTGTATTCTAATGACTGGCACTATGCGGTGGGCGACACAGCACAGATCATGTATAAATGTACACTGGGGGATAGCGCAGTTGGTTTTGTTGTTCGTTGCTTGTCCCACCATCACTCGCTGTTACTGCCTTGCACCCGATTGACCATTTCAGCCTGGCATTTTGCAGCATGTTCAATTGGGCATGCAGCTGGCACTTTTTTATTGTTGTTCTGATTTTGATAATTATGGAACTGGATGGTCGATAGTTGCCAAGTTGTGTAATGTATGGGCACCTTTACTATGTTGTAATCTCTCATTGACACAATACAGTTCTCTGACTGGCTCTGTCTACCTCCACTCGCATACAGTGGGATGCGAAAATTTGGGCAATCTTGGTAATCGTCATGATTTTCCTGTATAAATCGTTGGTTGTTGCGATAAACACACACTTACACACTCACACACACTTTAAAATTAGGCAGGTGCATACATTTGTATGTCATTTTATTGATTCCAAAACTTTTAGAACTAATTATTGGAACTCAAATTGGCTTGGTAAGTTCAGTAACCCCTGGCCTAAATACACATGTGAATCCAATTATGAGAAAGAGAATTTAGGGGGTAATTGTAAGTTTCCCTCTTTAAAAATAAAAAATAAATAAAACATTTCTCTGAAGAAAAGAAAATGGGGGTCTCCAAAACAACTTTCAAAAGACCTGAAGACAAAGATTGTTCCCCATCATGGTTTAGGGCTCGTTTCCACTATTGCGTTGCGAAATCGCTGCGGCAAAATTCGCATGCGTGTGCATGCAAATTTTTGTGCGAATTCGCACGGATGATGCATGTGAATTTAACCATGGCAATGCCGGTGTGCTTTTTCCATTGATTTCATGCAAATTCGCATGAAAATTCGCATACCAAAACAGCATGCGAATTTCCTATTAAATACATTAGCGGTGATTCGCATGCGTTCCACTCTCAGGTGAATTTGTTGGCTCTTTTGTGCGTTTTTTCACCGCGGAAAAAAACTCACCTCAACAACGCTACAGTGGAAACAGGCCCATCCACTTGCATTACATGTGCGAATCTGCATGCGTTGGACGCATGCAGATTCGCGATAGTGGAAACGAGCCCTTAGGGGAAGTATACAGAAAGCTGTCTCAGAGATTCCAGCTGTCTGTTTCCACAGTTAGGAACTTATTGAGGAAATGGAAGACCCCAGGCTAAGTTCAAGTTAAGGCTCGAAGTGGCAGACCAAGAAAAATCTCAGAAGCAACGAATGGTGAGAATAGTCAGTCAACCCACAGACCAGCACCAAAGACCTGCAACATAATCTTGCTGCAGATGGAGATGATGTGCATCGTTCAACCATTCGGCGCACTTTACACAAGGAGATGCTGTAATGCGAGAGTGATGCAGAGGAAGCCCACAGCACAAACAGAGCCGCTTGAGATATGATAAAGCACATTTGGACAAGCCAGCTTCATTTTGGAATAAGGTGCTGTGGACTGATGAGTTATTTGGGCAATAACAAGGGGTATTATGCATGGAGGAAAACCACAGCATTCCAAGAAAAACATCAGCTACCTACAGCTAAAGTAAAATATTTTGGTGGTTCCATCATGCTGTGGGGCTGTGTGGCCAGTGCAGGGACTGGAAATCCTTGTCAAAGTTGAGACTCATAGATTCCACTCAGTATCAGAAGATTCTGGAGACCAATGTCCAGGAATCGGTGACAAAACTGCAGCTGCGCCAAGGCTGGATCTTTCAACAAGACAAGGACCCTAAACACTGCTGAAAATCCACTAAGGCATTCATGCAGAGGAACGAGTACAACATTCTGGAATTGCCACCTCAGTCCCCAGACCTGAATATAATTGTAAATGTGTGGTGTGAATTAAAGAGAACTGTCCATGCTCAGAAGCCATCAAACCTGAATGAACTAGAGATGTTTTGTAAAGGGGAATGGTCCAAAATACCTTCAACCAGAATCCAGACTCTCATTGGAAGTTATAGGAAGAGTTTAGAGCCTGTAATGTCTGCAATAGGAGGATCGACTAAATATTGATTTCATTTCTTTTTTGTGGTGCCCAAAATTATGCACCTGCCTAGTTTTGTTTAAACAATTATTGCACACGTTCTGTAAATCCAATAAACTTTCACTTATCAAATATCACTGTGTGTGTCTCCTATATGATATATTTAACTGACCTTTTTTTTATCATTACAACCAACGCTTTATACAGGAAAATCATGACTATTAAGGTTGCCCAATTTTTGGCATGTCACTGTAGAACACAAGATGGACTGACTAATCCCTCTCTCCACTGCTGTGTATATTTGCCTGTGGTGGGATCTCTTTTCATTGGCTGTTGGGTTTGTTCAACATGACGCCCACTTCACTCTTCCTGGCAAAATTTGGCACGGTTACTGCCTGTCACTTTGACCACCCGTTTAACAAGATGCCAAATTAACCTTTTTTTTTTTTTTTATTTTTTTTATTTCCATGTGTGATATTAATGAAACAAAGGTGAAAATCATATGTGGGTATTCTGTATGCTGTTGTTCTTATTCATTAGAGAGGTGTATGATTGGCCCCACATTTATTCTGCAGCAGGGAAATAACCCCACAAATACAGCCAAAGTGATTGGAACCATGTTTAGCATAAAGAAGTCTTTGGAAGTGATGGTTTGGCCCCCACAGAGACCTGATCTCCACATGGAGTGTGTCTGGGATTACATGGAGACAGAAGGTTGTGAGGAAGCCTACAACTTCACATCTACAGAAGATCTGAGGTTCATTCTCCATTGATGATTGGATCAACCTACCAGGTGAGTTCCTTCAAAAACTGAAAGTGTACCTAAAATAATTGATGCTGTTTTGAAGGTGAAGGGCGGTCACCCCAAATATTGTTGAAGATTTCTCGTTTGTTTGTTCACTGCATTATTTTAAATGATGAAAAATAAATGCTACTTGGATTTATAAAAATTATTTCAGCAATTTTTTTTTTTTTTTTTTTATACACCTGCCTTAAACAACAGAACAGAACAGAACAGAACAGAACAGAACAGAACAGAACAGAACAGAACAGAACAGAACAGAACAGAACAGAACAGAACAGAACAGAACAGAACAGAACAGAACAGAACAGAACAGAACAGAACAGAACAGAACAGAACAGAACAGAACAGAACAGAACAGAACAGAACAGAACAGAACAGAACAGAACAGAACAGAACAGAACAGAACAGAACAGAACAGAACAGAACAGAACAGAACAGAACAGAACAGAACAGAACAGAACAGAACAGAACAGAACAGAACAGAACAGAACAGAACAGAACAGAACAGAACAGAACAGAACAGAACAGAACAGAACAGAACAGAACAGAACAGAACAGAACAGAACAGAACAGAACAGAACAGAACAGAACAGAACAGAACAGAACAGAACAGAACAGAACAGAACAGAACAGAACAGAACAGAACAGAACAGAACAGAACAGAACAGAACAGAACAGAACAGAACAGAACAGAACAGAACAGAACAGAACAGAACAGAACAGAACAGAACAGAACAGAACAGAACAGAACAGAACCTTTGCGACCTATATATAAATCAGTTTACAAGGACGGCCTGGGGGCCCCTTGCAGGACCCGACCCGCGGTCCGCTGCGTCGGGGCCCCAGGCCTCCGGCCTGGGGGCCCCTTGCAGGACCCGACCCGCGGTCCGCTGCGTCGGGGCCCCAGGCCTCCGGCCTGGGGGCCCCTTGCAGGACCCGACCCGCGGTCCGCTGCGTCGGGGCCCCAGGCCTCCGGCCTGGGGGCCCCTTGCAGGACCCGACCCGCGGTCCGCTGCGTCGGGGCCCCAGGCCTCCGGCCTGGGGGCCCCTTGCAGGACCCGACCCGCGGTCCGCTGCGTCGGGGCCCCAGGCCTCCGGCCTGGGGGCCCCTTGCAGGACCCGACCCGCGGTCCGCTGCGTCGGGGCCCCAGGCCTCCGGCCTGGGGGCCCCTTGCAGGACCCGACCCGCGGTCCGCTGCGTCGGGGCCCCAGGCCTCCGGCCTGGGGGCCCCTTGCAGGACCCGACCCGCGGTCCGCTGCGTCGGGGCCCCAGGCCTCCGGCCTGGGGGCCCCTTGCAGGACCCGACCCGCGGTCCGCTGCGTCGGGGCCCCAGGCCTCCGGCCTGGGGGCCCCTTGCAGGACCCGACCCGCGGTCCGCTGCGTCGGGGCCCCAGGCCTCCGGCCTGGGGGCCCCTTGCAGGACCCGACCCGCGGTCCGCTGCGTCGGGGCCCCAGGCCTCCGGCCTGGGGGCCCCTTGCAGGACCCGACCCGCGGTCCGCTGCGTCGGGGCCCCAGGCCTCCGGCCTGGGGGCCCCTTGCAGGACCCGACCCGCGGTCCGCTGCGTCGGGGCCCCAGGCCTCCGGCCTGGGGGCCCCTTGCAGGACCCGACCCGCGGTCCGCTGCGTCGGGGCCCCAGGCCTCCGGCCTGGGGGCCCCTTGCAGGACCCGACCCGCGGTCCGCTGCGTCGGGGCCCCAGGCCTCCACTTTAAAATTGGCTAAAAATGTGTTGTGAAGAATTCCAGTGAGCTTCCGCAACTTTTGGAGCAATTTGATAAGTGTGGGAACTCTGGTATGTTTGTTAAAGGGAGCCTGAAGCAAGTGGTATATTATGGCTGCCATATTTATTTTTCTAAACCAGTTGCCTGGCTGTCTCTGCCTGTAATGCTTTTAGCCATAGACCCAGAGCATGCATGCCGTGCAGCAGATCAGGTGTTTTTTGACATTATTGTCAGATCTGACAAGATTAGCTGTATGGTTGTTTCTGTTGTGATTTAGACTTTACTGCAGCTAAATAGACCAGCAGGTCTACCAGGCAACTGGTATTGTTTGAACCGAAATAACACGTTTAGTGTCTAGAGCTAAGAGAGTAAATGGCATGGCCTCGAGTCGCCTCTTAGGCCCGTTAACTGGGCCATGTGGGTGAAGGGTGGTAACAGGCATCTAGCTACTTGTACTGGAGGGTAAGCGGGTAACAGCCACCCGGCTACCTGTGCTGGAGAAGGGGGGGGGGGCTGCTGCTTTTCAATTAGGAGGAGAGATACAATCGCTGTGCTGTGTGTGGAAGGAATCGATTTCTTTCTGCTGATGGTGCCAGACCACCTATTTGCTTTCTGTATGATCTTTACTTTTTTGTGTCCCCTACAGTTCTAGAAGCAGACCTGAGCACTTTATTTAGTCTGCAGCCATAGTATTCATATTGTGTGGGGGCGGGGCCTGGCGTAATTCTATCCTAACACTACAATGTATCTTTGTGTTCAGTGTATAGTCAGTACATAAATCTCTGTATTCCTCTGGTGTCACATGATGTCTGATCTCTCCTCTCTGCAGTGAGTGTAGCAGTAATGGTGATTCGGCCCTGTCATACACCAGCGTACGCAGTAACCGCTCCTACCTGGGCAGCGATAAGATGGGATTAGGTGACCTCTCACTCTAACGTTTTTGTAACAGGGCTGTGGAGTTGGAGGAGGAGTCAGAGCAATTTTGGGTACCTGGAGTCGAAGTTGGAGTCGCTACTTTTATAAACTGAGGAGTCTGAGTTGGATGATTTTTGTACTCCACTCCACAGCCCTGATTTGTAAACAGGCTTACCCCATACAAAAGTCTTTTTAAATGCACAATTATAAAACAAATTGTTTGCTATTGTTCAAGCAACTGATAAGACCCAGCTCAAGCCAATCCAACTGTTGCAGTGACTTGAGCTGGGTCTTATCAGTTGCTTGAACAATAGCAAACAACCTTTTTGGTTTGTTTCAACAGCAAAAGTTGTTTGATAATTGTGCATTTAAAAGACTTTTGTTAAGCGTGTGTATGGGCCTCTAGTGTTATAATTACAGGAAATGTTTTTCAACTATTCTAGTTTTTAAAGGACACCCGAGGTGAAAATAAACTAATGAAATAAACATTGTATTCATTCTCCTAAATATGAATTTTTATTTATATTCCACAGTTTTTTATTTTATATTTAAATCTACTTTGTAAGTTTTTTTTTTTTTTGTTTTTTTTTTTTTTTGTTCAACGACACATTCATTGAAGTGTGCCAGAACTAAAATCTATGAACTATTGACCCTTTTTATCTCTTCCCAAATTCAGTGATATGAACAATGAAAACATGCAGTTATGTTACAGACAGGGCTAAGGGTAGACAGTCATACACACGGGTGCTCGGATACCCCTTATCAAAATCTGAATTGATCCGGATACCCAGATATCCAGATCGGATATCAGAATCCGAACTTTGCAGTATCCGCGTATACATGGATATCCGAACGCAGAAAACCGGAAGTGGCCTTTAAATTGCTTCCAAAACGTTTTTTTAGGATAAATGAGGCATGTAACATGTTTTGTTTTTTAAAGGTAAACACTAATTATGTGGAGACTTAAAATGTAAAAAAAAAAAAACGGTTGTGCAGCCCACATTGTGTCCATAGTCCAACCGCACAACTGGGACATCAGTTTTCAGCTCAGACATCTCAAAAAAATTAAAGCTATTGTAGTGGCGTAATAGCTGGACAGACTGGCAGTGGCAGCAGAAGATATAGTTCTGTGCAGGGATGGTCGTAGTCAGCCAACTTCGCTACGCTGAAAATACGCGTAGTTTTACGCAATTACGCTTTGCCAAACTACGGCTTCGAAAACAAATATTCGCTTCGTATGCATTTCGTAGAATACGCGTTAAAATACGCAGTTACGCGTAGTGCGAAGCGTAGTGTATGCAGATACTTATGCCCGTATGCAGAAAATTGTACGCAATAATTTCTTTACAAATGCATATACTGGGAACCCTTCTATGCATACATTCCCCTTTCCAATGCGTAAATTTGTATGCATACAATCGCATGCAGAAAATTAGACGCGAGTAACGCATTCGTAGTTCACTACGCAATACACATGTTAACTACGCATAGTGAGCGTAAGCTACGCGTAGCGGTACTTCGCTACGCGTAAATTCGTAAGCGTAGGTTTGAAACTTCGCCTATGAACTACGATGTGTAAATGCGAACTACGATGCGTAAATTCGCACTGGCGTAGTTTCTGCTCATCCCTGGTTCTGTGTGGACCCTGGTGGTGTGGTGGGTACCAGACAGGAGCAGCAGGAGTAGGTAGATGCAGCTATTGTAGTGGAATAATAGATGGTGGCAGGCTATTGTTGTGGCGTAATAGCTGGTGGCAGTGGCAGACTGGCAGTGGCAGCAGAAGATATAGTTTTGTGTGGACCCTGGTGGTGGTGGGTACCACAGACAGCAACAGCAGCAGCAACAGGAGGCGTAGGTAGATGCAGCTATTGTAGTGGCGTAATAGCTGGTAGTGACAGCAGAAGATATAGTTTTGTGTGGACCCTGGTGGTGGTGGTGGGTACCACAGACAGCAGGAGGAGTAGGTAGATGCAGCTATTGTAGTGGAAGGAGAAGATATAATTTTGTGTGGACCCAGGTGGTGGTGGGTACCACAGGCAGCTGCAGGAGGAGTAGGTAGATGCAGCTATCGTCAGGGCCGGTTTAAGCCACAATGGGGCCCCAGGGCAAAATAAACCTGGGGGGCCCCCCCAACAGATACCCCGGAGCAAAAATTGGCATTAAGGGACCTTTTTTGCAGCTGGTATAGTCAGGGTTTGAAGCCCTAATCGGTCGGAGCTCCACATTCTGGCTACCCCAGTCTGCATGGGGGACAAGGGGTTAAAAAGTTTCAGGAGGGGGGACCCCACATAATTTAAAAAAAAAAAATTCCCACACTCTAAACATAACATTTTTTTTTGGGGGGGGGGGGGGGGGGGGGGGGGAATAGGAAAAAAATGCCAGGGATCTTCATACAGCCATATTGCGGCTGTATAACGATCCCTGGCCAAAGCGCTGGGGCTGCGTATGGACCCCCAGGAAACCCCGTCAGGAAATGTATTGCTCTTTCTTTTGATACATGTAAAATTACACTACCGTTAGGTACTAAAAGTGACATTTACCGCATTTAAAAGTATACTTTTTTCCTTCGAAAATTTAAAATCGATTTTCTCAAAAACTATAAGGTCTTTTTTGAAAAATTGTTTTTTCCTCTTATTCCCAATTATCTCCTTAACATATCCTGCAAATTTAGGGTTTCTAGCATTTAAGGTGGATTTGCTATTAACCATTAAAGTCAGCTGGTTTTTAAAATGTGTATTTTTTTCCTTTGAAACTTTAAAATCGATTTTCTCAAAAACTATAAGGTCGATTTGAAATTTCTTTTTCCTCTTTTAGCCACTGGGGGCCCCTACAAGCTCTGGGGCCCTGGGGCAGCTGCCTCCTTTGCCTCTATGGTAGCGCCGGCCCTGGCTATCGTAGTGGCGTAATAGCTGGTAGTGGCAGCAGAAAATCTAGTTTTGTGTGGACCCTGGTGGTGGTGGGTCCCACAGGCAGGAGCAGCAGGAGGAGAAGTAGGTAGTCATGTAGATGCACCCTGGTGGTGGGAGCAGCACAGGCAGCAGGAGACGGGAGGAGGAGAAGTGCAACGTGTGGCAGGCAGCATAGATATTCCACCATGGCACCTAGTGTTGGTACCATGGCACACTTAAAACATTACAAAGTAGAGGTTCCAGGAAGCAGTTGTACTGCCGCAGTTGGGGCCTCCCCACAACTCGGACAGCACAGTTATCGGCCCAGACACCTCCAAAAAAATTACACAGCAATTGTGTTTAGATAGACCATGGCACCTAGTGTGTTGGTACCACGGCTGTAAAAAAAAAAAAAAATTTTGAACCAGGCTTATTACTCAAGACGCAGCCTGGAGGTTGTGGTGGTGAAGGGTGGTAAGGCAGGCATAGTGATTTCCAGCCACTTCATTTTCCCCTCTTGCCAACAAGGGCCAGGAATTCGCCAACCACCCAAGCCTGATTTATTTTGAGAAATGTAAGTCTGTCCACAGACTCACCCAGTCTGTGGACAGACTTACATTTTTCAAAATAAATCGGGTGGACAGACGAGAGCAATTCTCAGTGACCACGCCACCGGCCGCACTGAAGCACCTCTCGGACAGCACGCTGGAATGGGGGCAAGCAAGGATTTCCAGGGCATACTGCTTCCAGCTCGCTCCAAATATCCAGGTGCTTGACCCAGTAATCCAAGGGGTCTACAGGGGTGTCACTGTCAAGCCCGCTGTAGGACCCCATGTAGTCTGCCACCATCCGGGTCAGGCACTGGTTCTGGCTTTGATAGCCACATGCTGCTGCAGGCACCTCCTCAGTCGGCAGCTGTACCGGCGTGGCGTACAGCGCTTTTGTGAGAGACAGCAGGTTTGATGGGCGCTTCTGCTGCTGCACGCAGGCACCTGCTGCTGTGCTGGCTGGACTGTGACAGCAGGGGGGGGTGGAAGTATGGGGGAAGGCTTCCTTCAAGCGCTGAACCAGGGACTGCTGCAAGTCCCTCATTCGACACACAGGGTCTCCTCCTACAGGCAAGAACTGATGCAGCTTCCCCTTCAGCTGTGTGTCCAGCATCAGGGTGATCAAGATGATCTCCCGATCATGCATCTGCTTCACCCTTTGGTCACTGCGCAGGCACTGCAGCATGTGCGCTGCCATGGGGAAGAGGGCTGCCATCTCTGCTGACACATAATCTTCTCCCCCAGTGCGGTTCTCCTCCTCTGATTCCTGAGCCTCCCCCTGCTCTCTCCACCCATGCACCACGGCAGCTACACTCAGCTGTGCCTCCTCATCATCAAGGTCAGGGACCTCCAACTCCTCCAAGTCCTCAACCTACTCCTCCTCCTGCCACACAGAGGTGGACTGTGCAGGTGGCTTCTGCTCCTGCTGGATCAAGGCTTTCTCTCCCACTTCCAGCAGAGCATAGAGGGCCTTGTCAAGCATGCACACTGGGGCACCCACTCACACAGCGGCGCACGGTCCCGGCTGACCATGTTGATGGCCTCCAGGAAGGGTGCCAGCACCAAGCACACCACACCATTTTGCCCCACTCAGCACTGAGGATGATGTCTGGGAGGTGGGTGGTGCCGGTCCCGAACACTGTGGGGGCTTTGCCCAGGTATTGGTTGACAGCCTGCCTCTGTTCAACCAGACGATCCAACATGGCCAGGGTGGAATTCCACTGTGTTGGAACGTCTATGATGAGACAGTGCCGGGGCAGGTTCAGCTCCATCTGCATGGCTTCCAGGGATGCTGAGGCACCACCCGAGCGGCGGAAATGAACCACAGTTTTCCTAGCCGCTTTCAACAGGGAGTCCATCCCCTGGTAGATGCTCAAAAATTTCTGCACCACCAGGTTCAGGACGTGGGATAGACAGGGGATGTGGGTGAGGTCTCCCCGGTGGATGGCAGCAACAAGGTTGGCTCCATCGTCGGACACCACCTCTCCGACTCTCAGGCCTCTGGGGGTCATCCAACTCCTCTTCTGCTCTTGGAGTTTGGCAAAGACATGGTCTGCCATCAATCTGTGCTTCCCCAGGCTGACCATCTCCAGCAGCGCTTGGCAGTGGCCCGCCTTCACACTGCTGCTGAGGAAGGGTGTTTGGTGGCGGCAGGTTTGCCGGAGGGTGGAACTGGATCAGAGGAACCTGCTGCACTTCCCCTGACCCTGCTGCGGGGTGGCACAACCCACTGGCTTGATGATGCTGCTGTCCCCTCCTCACCCCCTTCCACCAAACTGACCCAATGAGAGGTAAAGGACAGGTAGCGGCCTGTCCCAAGCCGGCTTGACCATGAGTCCATGGTCACATGGACCCACTCTCCGAACGCATGGTCTAGGCCACGTTCCACATTGGTCATCGTGAAGCGATGCAGTGATGGGATGGCCGTGCGGGAAAAGTAGTGCTGGCTGGGGATAGGCCAATCCGGCGATGCACACTGAAGGAGAGCACGCATGTCGCTCCCCTCCTGCACAAAGGAGTATGGGAGGAGCTGGGAGGACATGGCCCGTGCAAGCAGGCCGTTCAGCTGGCGGATGCGACGGCTGCCAGGAGGCTGAGCCTTGAAAACAAATGACTCGCTCAGCAGGGTCTGGTGGTGTTTTTTGCTTGCACGGGATGAGGAGAAGGGAGCAGAGGAGACCGCTGAGGACTGGCTGCCTGAACAGGCCTCAGTGTCTGCAGGAGTAGCAAAGAGGGTTCTGGTGGTGCTTTTTGCCGGAACACTGCCAGCGCCAGCTTCCTTCAGCCTCTTTAACTCCTCATACTCAATATGTTTTTTTGCCAGATGGTTGAAGCTGGTTGGAGGGGTTGCAACTTCTGCTCAGCTTCATCTGGCACACGTTGCAAGTTACAAACTGGCTGTCCACTGAGGGCAGATCAGGGGATAGAAATTTGCCCTTACGCCCTGAATGAGCCTTTTTTTTTTTTTTTTCTTCTTCTCCCTGCGGTGGTTGGGGCCTGAGGTTGAGTGATGCGGCTGGTGGTAGCGGCAGAAGATAATGCAGCAGGCTGTGGGTCCCGCATTCTACGTCCACTGCTGCTCCTGCCAATGTCAGCAATGCTGATCCTCCGTGCCAGACCCACGGATGTATCCTCCTCCTCAGACTCAGAGCTAACATCCCCCTCCCGTGGATGGTAGTCTTGGTCCTTCATCTCGTCATCATTAGCAGCCTAATACTCCCCCCCCCCCCCCCCCCAAACAACTGCTGGGATGTTGCTGACCCCCCCAAACTCCCCTTCTGCTGACACCTCAGGCACGGACTCCTCCACATACCCCATTGCGCCCAGAATATCCTCCTTAAACTTATTGGTAACAGTCCTGATTGCGCTCCCGGTGCCTGGAGTAAAGAGCATGCTGACTGAGGGTGGGCTGCCTGCTGGGGTCGACATGATGGCCGACTAGTCTCCATGCACTGCTGGGCGGCTGCTGCTTCTCCTGCGAACAGGAGTGGTGGTGGGGGTGGAGGTGTCCATTGTAGAGGTGGTAGTGGCCTGCTCATCCACCATCAGCTGCATCACAGGCTCGGCGTCTTTCTCCTCCAATTTGCGGCGCCGACCCTGCTGAAAAATGGCCACTACACGCTGCTGCACCTCTGCAGCGTGACTCCCCCTATCAGCTGGGCATCCACGGCTAGTGGCTAGCGGCGGAATGGACACTGGTGCGGCAGAACTGCTGGCGGTGACAGTGCCAGCAATGTTCCCTCTCTTCTTGCCCTTGATGCCCTTCCCCCGTGTGCCAGCAGACATAGTGCAAGTTTGTGTGATGATGTCTCCAGATGGATGTGGTGTAATTCACTTTATTGAAATCGGTGTTGGACTTTAATGAATCTGCACGGACAGCAGAGTAGAACACAGTGTGTACACTGTCTATCTCACACACACTGACACTCAGTCAGCAGCACAGCAGAAATGCAGTAATCTGTAGTAGTAAGCTAACACAGACACTGTACTACTCTAACAACTAGCACTGCAGTACTAAACTATGAAGAGTAGAGATCAGCAGCACCATGCATATGGGTACTTTCCCTTGTCTAGGATGTCACATGTGCAGCCTGATTTTTAAGGGAAAGAAGTTCAGGCATCTGTCTAAAGGTACTGAGTTCAGCATACATAGGGCTTGATTTACAAAGCGGTGCTAACCTACTTAGGACGTCTAAAGTCTTTAGACATGCTAACCAGGGTGCTAAGTAGGTTAGCACCAGATTTCTCAATCAGATCGCGCACAAAGTTTTGCGCACGCAAAGTCTTATAGGCTTTAATGGGCACTTCGCGCGGAGCGCCCTGCGCTCTGTGCAGTGCGCGCGTAAAGTTTTACGCGCATAAAGTTTTGCGCGTGAAAAAGCTCGTTTAGACGTGCTAAGGAGGTTTTCACAGGCGTGCTAACAGTTAGCACCGCTTTGTGAATCACGCCCATAGTCTTTATACATGTGATTCTTCATATGTAGTTTATTAAAATGCCCATGTGGGCTGTTATATGTGGGAGAGACCACCCAGCGCCTGCGTGAACGTATCTCCTCGCATAAATCTGCTATCAGGGCCGGGAATATGACTCAATCTGTCTCGGCCCACTTTACTCAATTCCACCACTCTATACCACAGCTCCGGGTACAGGTTATAGATGGGATTCCTGCTCATTTTAGGAGTGATGGGGAAAGAGAATTACTTAGACGGAAGGCGGGTTGGATCAGGAGAGTGGGTACCCTGGGAGGGGGTGGACTCAACCGTGATTATGACTTATCCTTTTGCATTTAAATTGGATAGAATTTGTGTATATTTTGTGCCTCTGCTTGCTTATATGTGTGCGGTTAGTCCTACTGTGTTGACTGCTGGGTCCCCTACTGGGCTACACTATTAGTACACTGGGAGTTGCTGTTTTCTGATGTATGATTCTCTTTATTGCTATAGTACTTTGTACATCTGGTACCATGTTGAATTATTTTGAGAGGTCTTTTACCTATTATACAATAACATTTCTATAGCGCTTTTCTCCCATAGGACTCAAAGCGCTTAGGCTCTCTCAGATTCAGTAATTAGTAGGATGAAGTATTCACACAACAAAAGTTATACTTCTGCAAATGCCAAACTGAACAGGTGGGTTTTCAGTCTGGATTTAAACACGACCCTCAGCTCTACTATACCACAGCATTTCAGCCTTTTTTTCTATTTTTTTTGTTTAATGTTTTTTTTATTAGTATTTTATTATGATGTTATTGCGTCTGTACATGTTGGTTTGCGTGTTTATGCGTTTTGTTCTCATACTTGAGAGCAGATGTACGGTTCCATATCGGTTTTCCACGTGCATTTTTCCGCATTGATTTACGCATACATTTTTACGCATCATCAGGCCGCATTTACGCATGGAAGCGTCTGACGTCATGATGCTCAGGTTCTTTTTTTTTTTTTTTTTTTTGTTTTGTTTTTCCGGTTTCCGGCGGCTCGCATCTTCCATTGCCCTCTGGGAGATTGGGAGGAGCGATACAACTAAGCTGTGGTTCCCCATCAGGTCCTCCTGGGCTGGTGAGTGCTGATTGGTCTATATGGGTCTGACACTTTTTAAATTGTGCTGTTGCAACGGCTACTCATTTAACCACTTCACCACTGAGGGGTTTTACCCCCTGACCATCAGAGCAATTTTCACCTTTCAGCGCTCCTTCCATTCATTCGTCTATAACTTTATCATTACTTATCACAATGAAATGAACTATATCTGTTTTTTTTTCGCCATCAATTAGGCTTTCTTTAGGTGGGACATTATGCCAAGAATTATTTTATTCTAAATTTGTGTTAATGGGAAAATAGGAAAAAATGTTGGAAAAAAATCCATCATTTTTCAGTTTTCGGCCTTTATAGCTTTTAAATAATGCATGCTACTGTAATTAAAACCCATGGAATTTATTTTCCAGTTTGTCCCAATTATAAAACCATTTAAATTACCGTATGTCCCAATCACAATGTTTGGCGCCAATATTTTATTTGGAAATAAAGGTGCATTTTTTTCAGTTTTGCGTCCATCCCTAATTAAGAGCCCATAGTTTATAAAGTAACAGTGTTATACCCTCTTGACATAAATATTTAAAAAGTTCAGTCCCTAAGGTTACTATTTATGTATTTTCTTTTTTTTAATTGTACATTTTTTTTTTTTTTTTTTTTTTATTACAAAAAAAAAATAAAAACAAAATTGGGGAGTGTAGGAGGTAATTTTTTTTTTATTTTATTTTTTTTTATAAAACTATTGAATTTAAATATGAAAAATGCTTTAGGGTGTAGTTTTACTATTTGGCTCCCCCCCTCCCCTGCCGCTCTGTGCCCACTGCCCTCCCTTCCAGCATGGGGGCCCCCACTAACTGGGGACATCTAGACCTGAGTATATCTATACTGGGGAGTGGGAAACCTATATACCTGCCTACCTAAACTAGGAAATCTGCCGCCAATCTGATTGCATTTTGTGGGGATATCTGCCACCAATCTTATTGCATTTTGTGGGGGATAGCTGCCGCCAATCTTATTGCATTTTGTGGGGGATATCTCCTGCCAATCTTATTGCATTTTGTGGGGGGATATCTGCCGCCAATCTGATTGCATTTCCTGTCCTCGGTCTCAGCTGTCTCGCGTGCTTTATGTACACGTGACCGCTGGGAACGAGGACAGGACTGGAGGAGGACTCAGAGCTGTGCGCCGCATTTGAGGCTATGAGAACTGCGCAGCCGCAGCAGGACCTGGCGGCCATCTTAATTGGGGAAACTGAAGACGTGGATGGCGTCCCCAGGGATGATAAAACACTAGGCATTTAACTTTTTGTTTTTGCCTCGTAATTCCTTTAAAGAGATGAGGTTTAATAATGGACAAAGGGTATGACAAAAAGTGCAGTGGATAGTAGGCCTGATCGATTTTAGGAAAAGATTGGTTTGCTCGATTTCTGTCCAAAATTGCAATTATGAGTCGACTCACAATTTTTGATACACAATGATCGATCAGCACACTGATTGTTAGTGCCCCCAGTATAGGTAGCCAAGTATAGGTTCCTCGGTATAGTTTTTTTTTTTTGGGGGGGGGGGGGGGTTTGCAGAGACACGAGGGAGAGATTGAGGCATGCGGTGGCAGGCACACACAGGCAGGGAAGTTGGGGATTCCCTGATGGAACTTTTTCTCCCCATTTTTGGGGGAGAAAAAGTGTGTCTTACACAGCAAAAAATACGGTGTCCATGTGATAGATTTGATACTGTACTGTATCTTGGCATCACTGTACACACATTGCTTTACCATCAAGATGTACACTGCAGCAGATATGCTATGGAGATAAAGCATTATATGGACTTTGTTGGTTCCACCCTGTGTTACTGTGAGTTTTGTCCAGAAGCTTTAGTTGCGTCCCATATCTCAAAAATATAGTGGTTAGTTAATTGACTTCCCTCCAATAAACTAAAGGTAGCCATACACTGACCGAGATCCCTCTGTGGCACACATGTAATTAGGGCCCTGGGACACAGGGTACAGCTGAAAACCGCCTCACCCTGCTCCTGCTAAAGTCCCAGTGGCATTAATTACTTCTCCCCCTCTAGGATGCTATCGACTTGGGGTAACACAGAATTCGGCTTCCAGCTATTGCTGCTGCCCAAATTACGGACTGTGCACTGCAATAGAACTAATTCACATTGCGGCCTATGCCAGTGCCTGGTGAGCTAAAATTTCCAGTGCCATTTTTTTGGACGATTTACCCTCTGTGATTTAATCAAAGAGGAATCAAGTACTGCCGCACATTGCAAACAGATTTTAAATAGATTTCAATCTATGGAACCACCGCCGCCGTACTGCAGGGTTGACTGGTGGGCCCTTCAGGTCTCCCCTATTTAGTTTTCCATCCGGGGTCCCAGCAGAGTGTTGGCAGCAGAGATGCTCAACTACGAATTCGGGTGAAATCCGGATAGTTGCTATCCGGATTTCACCCAGTTACCTGTGCGGGCTGGGCGAGGGGGTCAAGCTTACCTATCTGACGTCTTCTTCGGTCCGTCCCTCAGCGCCTCCCACGATGCGGTCCATGCGGCAGTCTCGTGATTACAAACACTTCCTCCTTCCGGGTTGAAGGATGAAGTGTTTGTAGTCATGTGATGCGTGTGGACCGCATCGTGGGAGGCGCCGAGGGACGGACTGAAGAAGACGTCAGATAGGTAAGCTTGACCCCCCCCACCCAGCCCGCACAGGTAACTGGGTGAAATCCGGATAGCAACTATCCCCTCACTGATAAGAAATTCCCCTTTTTATCTTTCTTGCTCTCAGAAGCCATTTTCTGCTAGGAGAGTGTTTTTATAGTTGACATTTCTTATCAGTGAGGGTCACACTGTAGTCCCTTCCTGTCTGAGTCAGGACTGAGTCAGCCACTTGCATACCTGATAGTTAACTCTTTCAGACAGAGAAAGAAAAAAAAGGAACACCACATAGTTATTTGTGTGCAGGTACACGTCTATCTAATCATGTCACATGTCACTTCGGGTATCCTTTAATCCCCCCTGAAATCCCTGGGGCAAAATTCTGCTATCCTTCCAGGTAGAGGCTGAGCTGTGCGCAGTAGCTCTGCCTCCAGTCCAGTCAATCTCAGCCTCTCCCCGCCCCTCTCAGTGAAAGAAGACTGCCACGGGTGAGGAGAGACCGAGATCGGCGGAGACTGACTGCACTAGAGGCAGAGCTACAGCACAAAGCTCCGCCTCCCCCGGGCAGCAAAATCCACGACCTGGAAAGTCGTGGAATTTTGCCCCGGGATTTATGGGGATAAAGACCTCGTTCTGTCGCGGGAATGCGGCAAATCCGTTTGGATTGTAATGCTGAAGCTGCCTGCTGAATAAAAACAGGTATTGTAAATTGCTTCAGTCTCTCTTTAAAGCAGTACAAAAAAAGTATATGGTTAATAATAAAGCATCTTTATAAGATACCTCTATTTAGGGATGGATCTGCCTAGGAGAACTCATGAAGAAGCATGCATTGTGATCAACTGATTTGTAAGGTTCTGATTTGCTGTGATGACTTCCGGGTCTAACACATGATCATGACCAGCAAATCAGAGCCTTACAAATCTATCAGCTGATCAGACTGATCACATGCTTCTCCGTGAGTTTTCCTAGGCAGGGCCATCCCATTTGTAATCTTGTCTTCTGTATAATTCAATTCTTTCTCATTTTTTTAATGAAATTATACCTTTTCTAGAGTCTACTGTATTTAGTTTTTGCAGTATGATGCATATCACAACAACTTGAGGCTCATTTACACAGGTGCTTGTTGCCAGCATTCATTATTACCTCCCTTCCTGCTGCATATGCAATGCTGATGGATGTGACTGCTTCTCTAGTGGTTATTTGGCATTATGAAAGGGCAGCAAATTACAGTGGGGGAGATTTGTCAACGCATTACCGACAGTTTTTTCTTCTAACCAGCAGGGAGAACAGTTCTGTATGATAAGAACCTTCTTAAATCCTAGTAATAGTGGCAGTTCAGCATGAATTTCTAGAGCTGCACTACAGTTAAGAAAAGTGCAAATCCATCCCTAAACTGGCACAGATTAAGTAGTGCTTGATAGCAGTTCTACAGGTGTAGAACTGATTGGAGAGTGCAGGCTAGACATGATTTGTGATGTGCTCCTCCCACCTGCTGAATTCTTTCTCAGAGCCTGCTGCTATCAATGCAGCAGGTGTGTTGGTTACCTCAGCAACAGCAATTCCCCTCACACACTGCACTGTCTGAGAGACCTTCCTAGCTCCTCTTATTATACAACAGTTTTAGCAGGAATCTGCTCTATCTAACAATCTCTTAAGATGCCTGAGACAGTTCTGCACGGATTTCTAAAAACCTACTAATATTTTGTCTCAGACACTCTTGATAAATCTGGCCCAGTGAGTCTCTGTAGATCACCAAATCTCAGTGAGTACTAAATCCCAGTAACTCTCTGTAGAGCACTTGATGCCAGCGGTTTTTGGATTTTTTGTGCGATATTTTTAGTGGCTTACCTGCGAGCTTGCGATTTTATTTATTTATTTTTTTTTTATTTTATTTTATTTTTTTTTATTTTATTTTTTTTTTTTTAACCACCCTGGCGTTCTGATTAAATCGCCAGGGTGGCTGCGTTAGGGTTTTTTTTAAATTAAAAAAAAAACTATTTCATGCAGCCAACTGAAAGTTGGCTGCATGAAAGCCCACTAGAGGGCGCTCCGGAGGCGTTCTTCCGATCGCCTCCGGCGGCCAGAAGTAACACGGAAGGCCGCAATAAGCGGCCTTCCGTGTTTCCCTTACCTCGTCGCCATGGCGACGAGCGGAGTGACGTCAGCCGACGTCCTGACGTCAGCCGCCTCCGATCCAGCCCTTAGCGCTGGCCGGAACTGTTTGTTCCGGCTACACTGGGCTCGGGCGGCTGGGGGGACCCTCTTTCGCCGCTGCACGCGGCGGATCGCCGCGCTGCAGCTGCGATCAGGCAGCACACGCGGCTGGCAAAGTGCCGGCTGCGTGTGCTGCTTTTTATTTCATTAAAATCGGCCCAGCAGGGCCTGAGCGGCAGCCTCTGGCGGTGTTGGACGAGCTGAGCTCGTCCAGACCGCTCAGCTGGTTAATAAAGCGCTTTGCGATTTCCCTATACCTTCCATTGAGGCAAATCGCCCCAAAAATGTTACAGGCAGCACTTTGGTGAGTGGATCGGAATCGAACCGCTCAGATGTGAACTCTCTCATAGGGAATAATTGCACAAGTTCTTTTAGGGCAATTTTGAAAATCGTCGGCGGTTAAAAAAAAGGGGAAAACGCCCTAGGAGTAAACAAGCCCTTATAAAACTCCAAGTAACTCTCTGTAGAACATTAAATCTAGATAACTCTATGTACAGCACCAACTCTCATTGACTCTCCATGGAGTACCACATATCAATGAATCTCTCTAGACTACCAAAGCCCAGTGACTTTCTGTAGAGCACCAAATCCCAGTGACTTTTTGTACAGTATTAAATCCCAGTAACTCTCTGCAGAGTACCAAATCTCAGAGGATCTCTGTACAGTACCATATGTTTGTACATTTCTGTACAATATCGCATCTCTATGAAACTGGGACCTCCTATACAGAGGTCCTCTTGTCACCATTGACTCAAGCTGCAATGAAATAGTAATCACTTGGGCAAGGATTACCAAGACAGGCAAAAAGGGCGGTGGAAAGGCCATAATGTGAGTTACGGCTATATAGACGCTCAGACAGTAATTTGGGCACCGTCAAAAGACTGAACCCAAATTACTATAAAAACAGCGTAATTTCGGCCACCAGAAATAGCTGGCAGCCAAATGATATCTTAACACTGAGGCCACGGTGGCCTGGAGGGGGAATAGTAATGAACGCCACTGGGACTTGTGCAGAAGCTTTGCCCTGCGCTCACATTTCCTAGCGTCCTTAACCTATTTTGGTTCCTGGACGTAGTTTCTACGTCCAGGAACCATGCGCGCTACCGCGCGCCCTCGCGGCCGATCGTGCACGCGCACTTCCGGCCGCGGATTCGGTAGCCAAGAAATCAATGTATCGGGCTACGGAGCCCGATCATTGATTCCTCTCCCCCGCTGAAAAAGCGACAGCTTCTCTCGGAAGCTGAGCTTTTTCTGGCCGTCTTCTTCCTGATGCATCACTCTAAGCGCGTGCTACGCTTAGAGTGACGTCATGTAAACAAACTCATGGCCGCCATCTTGTGGCCAAAAAGTAATACTACACCTGGAAAAAAAAAAACAGAATTAACACACATTTACATTAGAAATCTATTGTTTACCTCCCACCCTCCCAAAAGTACCCAAATAAAATGTTTAGTATAAAAAAAAAAAATCCATTACAATAAAAAAAAAAAAACATGTAAATATTTACCTAAGGGTCTAAACTTTTTAAATATCAATGTAAAGATGAAATATTTCTATATTTTTTTTCATTTTAAACTTGTAAATAGTGATAGATGCAAAATGGAAAAAATGCACCTTTATTTCCAAATAAAATATTGTCGCCATACATTGTGATAGGGACATAATTTTAACGGTGTAATAACCGGGACATATGGACAAATACAATACGCGAGTTTTAATTATGGAGGCATGTATTATTTTAAAACTATAATGGCTGAAAACTGAGAAATAATGAATTTTTCCATTTTTTTCTTATTCTTCCTGTTAAAATGCATTTACAGTAAAGTGGCTCTTAGCAAAATGTACCCCCCAAAGAAAGCCTAATTGGTGGCGGAAAAAACAAGATATAGATCAGTGCATTGTGATAAGTAGTGATAAAGTTATAGGCTAATGAATGGGAGGTGAACATTTCTCACGTGAAAACGACGGAACCTGAATGGGTTAATTACATGAACTCGGCATTACAATGGTCTGCTCACCTGAATCCTCAGGGCTATATGGTGTGTCGGTCTGCCATGTTCTTACAGTTATAGTAAAGCTGCTTAAAAAAATCAGTCAAATACTTACCTGAGTAAAGGGAAGCCCCTGGATCCTCACGTGAGGTGCCTGCGCTTGCACAGCTCAGCCACGCATGTTCACAGTGAGGCGTGTGGACACGCACCCTCTACAACAAGCCCTCGTTGAAGAGGTTAGGGGGCAGTCCCAGCACTGGATCACTGAAGGCGAGATGAATTTTCCAGAGACTTCACTCTGCTGATGTAAGTATCCATTTGGGACATTTTTTCCCCTGGCAGTGCTAGTGTATTCTAAGCTGTCCATGGTGCTAGTGGACTTCAAAGCCTGCTACACACTTTCAATTATGATTGGCCAATCACTGACCAATTTTACCACTTCCATGTAGTATGAGAGCTTACAAGTACAATATGCTCATAGTAGTCAATATCTGTTGACCCTCATACTACATGGAGGTGGTAAAATTGGTCAGTGATTGGCCAATCATAATGGAAGGTGTGTACCAGGCTTAAGACCCTTATTCACTGCACTTTTTCTCCAAATTTTTCTCCTAGGAGATCATTTTTCTTCTTCCATTTAAAGTAACTTTTCAGCACGCTGTAGGTGAAAAAAGAAGACTGCACTTTCTCGCTTGCTGGTGGAGAAAACTTAGTATAAAAAGTGAATTGAATAAAGGCCTAAGTAGTACATGGTGCTGGTGGTAATGGACTCTGAGCTGTGCATGGTGCTGGTGGTAATGGACTCTGAGCTGTGCATGGTGCTGGTGCTAATGTACACTGAGCTGTGCATGGTGCTGGTGCTAATGTACTCTGAGCTGTCTATGGTGCTGGTGCTAATGTATACTGAGCTGTGCATGGTGCTGGTGCTAATGGACTCTGAGCTGTCTATGGTGCTGGTGCTAATGTACACTGAGCTGTGCATGGTGCTGGTGCTAATGCACTCTGAGCTGTGCATGGTGCTGGTGCAAAGGGGTTTTTCATACCAGAGCCCTTTTTTCCGCATTTTAACGTCTATACTTTGCGTTAACCAAGGTAAAAGGAAAGTCCACAGACTTTCCTTTTACCTTTCACACCCGACGCTGCGTTTCGATAGGTTGCGGTACGACGCGTCCCGGCGCATTTTATCGTCGGGAATCGCAGTTTCCCCTTCGGGCTAATTAACTACTACCGCCGCTACTCAGCGTCGCACCGGAGTTTCCCGACGACACGCCGCAACGCGTGCAGGAGCCGTTCTCCTGCACGCTTTCAGTGTGTAACCGGCCTAATGGACTCTGAGCTGCCCATGGTACTGGTGGTAATGGACTCTGAGCTGCCCATGGTGCTAATGCTAATGGACTCTGAGCTGTGCATGGCGCTACTGCTAATGTACACTGAGTTGTCCATGGTACTGGTGCTAATGGACTCTGAGCTGTCCATTGGGCTACTGCTAATGTACTCTGAGCTGTGCATGGTACTGGTGCTAATGGACTCTGAGCTGTCCATTGGGCTACTGCTAATGTACACTGAGTTGTCCATGGTACTGGTGCTAATGGACTCTGAGCTGTCCATTGGGCTACTGCTAATGTACTCTGAGCTGTGCATGGTACTGGTGCTAATGGACTCTGAGCTGTCCATGGTGCTACTGCTAATGTACTCTGAGCTGTGCATGGTACTGGTGCTAATGTACTCTGAGCTGTGCATGGTACTGGTGCTAATGTACTCTGAGCTGTGCATGGTACTGGTGCTAATGTACTCTGAGCTGTCCATGGTGCTGGTGCTAATGTACACTGAGCTGTGCTGGTGGTAATGTACTCTGAGCTGTCCATGGTGCTGGTGCTAATGTACTCTGAGCTGTGCATGGTACTGGTGCTAATGTACTCTGAGCTGTGCATGGTACTGGTGCTAATGTACTCTGAGCTGTGCATGGTACTGGTGCTAATGTACTCTGAGCTGTCCATGGTGCTACTGCTAATGGACTCTGAGCTGTCCATGGTGCTGGTGCTAATGTACACTGAGCTGTGCATGGTGCTGGTGCTAATGTACTCTGAGCTGTCCATGGTACTGGTGCTAATGTACACTGAGCTGTCCATGGTGCTACTGCTAATGTACTCTGAGCTGTGCATGGTACTGGTGCTAATGTACTCTGAGCTGTCCATGGTGCTGGTGCTAATGTACACTGAGCTGTGCATGGTGCTGGTGGTAATGTACTCTGAGCTGTCCATGGTGCTGGTGCTAATGTACACTGAGCTGTGCATGGTGCTGGTGCTAATGGACTCTGAGATGTCCATGGTGCTACTGCTAATGTACTCTGAGCTGTGCATGGTACTGGTGCTAATGTACTCTGAGCTGTCCATGGTGCTGGTGCTAATGTACACTGAGCTGTGCATGGTGCTGGTGCTAATGTACTCTGAGCTGTGCATGGTACTGGTGCTAATGTACTCTGAGCTGTCCATGGTACTGGTGCTAATGTACACTGAGCTGTCCATGGTGCTACTGCTAATGTACTCTGAGCTGTGCATGGTACTGGTGCTAATGTACTCTGAGCTGTCCATGGTGCTGGTGCTAATGTACACTGAGCTGTGCATGGTGCTGGTGCTAATGGACTCTGAGATGTCCATGGTGCTACTGCTAATGTACTCTGAGCTGTCCATGGTGCTGGTGCTAATGTACTCTGAGCTGTCCATGGTGCTGGTGCTAATGTACACTGAGCTGTGCATGGTGCTGGTGCTAATGTACTCTGAGCTGTGCATGGTGCTGGTGCTAATGTACACTGAGCTGTGCATAGTGCTGGTGCTAATGTACACTGAGCTGTCCATGGTGCTGGTGCTAATGGACTCTGAGCTGTCCATAGTGCTGGTGCTAATGTACACTGAGCTGTCCATGGTACTGGTGCTAATGAACACTGAGCTGTGCATGGTGCTACTGCTAATGTACTATGAGCTGTCCATGGTACTGGTGCTAATGTACTCTGAGCTGTGCATGGTGCTGGTGCTAATGTACACTGAGCTGTGCATGGTGCTGGTGCTAATGTACACTGATTTGTCCATGGTACTGGTGCTAATGTACTCTGAGCTGTGCATGGTGCTGGTGCTAATGTACACTGAGCTGTCTATGGTGCTGGTGCTAATGTACACTGAGCTGTGCATGGTGCTGGTGCTAATGTACTCTGAGCTGTCCATGGTACTGGTGCTAATGTACTCTGAGCTGTGCATGGTGCTGGTGCTAATGTACTCTGAGCTGTCCATGGTGCTGGTGCTAATGTACACTGAGCTGTCCATGGTACTGGTGCTAATGTACACTGAGCTGTGCATGGTGCTGGTGCTAATGTACTCTGAGCTGTGCATAGTGCTGGTGCTAATGGACTCTGAGCTGTGCATGGTGCTGGTGCTAATGTACTCTGAGCTGTCGGTGGTGCTGGTGGTAATGTATTCTGATCTGTCTATGTTGCTATACACTTACTGCTTCCAATGTCACCAATGCCAACAGACTCAAACTTGTCCATGGCTTATATAATATTCTGACAAGAGTAGTTTTAAAGAAAGATCAAAGTGAAGCGATACAATAGCAGTCATTTTCTCTCCTTCATAAATATGTATATTTTCTGACAGCAATGCTGACCTTTTGCTGACCTAGTCTGAGACACACCGAACATAAGTATGTGATCCCTTTAACATCGAATCTGATCAGAGAGGGATTTATTGCCTGCCCACACACTGCACACCAATTGCCAAAAGATTTTAGCATGAAATCTATTGGAAATCGATCTACTGCTGTGTATATTTGTCGTGTCCCCCCCCCCCCCCCCCCCCCCATAGTGTACAAGAGATAACTGCGCGGGAGACTTGGGCACAGGATACAGCCGGTATATGGCTGATCCTGCTTCTGCACAAGTCTCAGCCGTGTTAAATACTATTCACCCTCCGGGCTGCCATGGATGGTGGGGAATTAAATAACTCGGCTTCCAGCAATTGTTGTGTTTGAAAAGTAACTTCAGCTCTGTCTTCTGATGGCCCCGACGTTACTTCCTGTGCGCTGCTATAGCTGTAATTCCTATTACGGCCTATGGTGGCGCCCAAGTCTCCAGCACTGGAATCGCCGTGTTCATGCCCATATGCAGGGTTGACGGCTGACCTGACGCCAACTACAATCCTGGCCTCCTAAGGCATCAGGCATCACCGTGAGCGCCTGCACCAATGATTACGGCCCATATAGTGACGCTGCTACATGCACCGGTGTCACATGGTACAGACGCTCACAGTGACACAGACATCGGGAGAGGCCACGAATCACGCTGGTGTGACAAGCGAGCCTTCAACACTGCTCACTGGCATGGAGGAGGGGAAGACACCGGCCCGAAGTCCGTCACTCGTTGAGATATCGACCACCATTACCCCCGCGCACCCGATAGAGCCCATGAGAATAAGATTTTCCAGCATTCCCAAAAAGCACTTGAGACCTAAAAATAATTTAAAGCGGACCTGAACTCCGAACTTACTCTCTGCTCTAAACGATAAGTAACAGCATAATGACCTTTAAAGAAAAACATTTCTTTTTGTTACAGCTGTACATACAAATCCTGCAATACATCTGCAGTGTGTCTACTTCCTGCTTTCATGGAAGCAGGCATATTGTCAACATCCTGTGTTTACAAATTAGCTGCTCTGCCGTGGAAGAGGAGATTCCTGAGCTGACAGCTGAGAGATCAAATTACAACTTGTGATTTGTCACACATGAGGGGGGATTAGACAGGCTAAACCCCATAAATATACAGGGTGAATTTCTCTGTGTTTTCCTTCTGTCCTGTGAAAGAGTTCCGGTCCACTCTAAGCGGTTCTTGCAGCTGCAATTAATCAAATCCTCATTAGAAAAAGAACTTCAGTCAAGGGCAAAGGTCCGAATCAATGTAGCATTTATAATTTAACACAAATACAAGTTAATTGTTATACTTTGAACAACAACACATGGGATGTTATTTACATTATAAATAATAGATTTTTTTTTAATTTTTTTTTTAATAAAGGTTCATTGTGGAGACGGTCGTGTAAATCTTCTTGGAGTTCCCGTAGATGGAGAGACTCCATATTTGGAGTTCACAGCTGTCTTCATCCGTAGTCTTCTTCCACAGATCCCCCAGAAGGACATTCCCAGGGCCAGGCCTGCAGATACAGAGAGTGCTGTTACGGATGTTTAATCTAATTGCACAGATCAAAATAAAAATAAACTGAAGAACAGTTTTAGGGCTTGAGTACACAGACCTTTAAAGGACAACTGAAGTGAGAGGAATAGGAAGGCTGCCATATTTAGTGCCTTTTAAAGGGAACCAAAGATGAACGATTCACACAAAATAAACATATCAGTTGATAGCTTGTAAAGAATAAATGCTCTACCTGATAATTTTGCCACTCTGGTGTGCCTTTTTGAGTGCTTTTTATCCATTATTGCTCCAGGAAATATCCAATATGGCCGCCGGCTCATATTCCTTCTGCTTCCAGGTTATGAGGTGTTCTGAATGTGCTGTCTAGGCTATATGAGACTATAGAAAAGCAGGGCTGCTGTAGGCTTTCATCTGTGTGCTTTCAACTTCATATTCTGGTATGCTTTGTGGCTGCCTGTAGGAAGTGTCTCTCATAGTAATGAAACTGCATACAGTAGATAATAATGACAGGCTGCACAGACAGAGCACACAGATCACACAGCCACACTTGTCTGTTAGACAGAGATTTTTCCTGCAGCAGCAGCCCCTCCCATATCATCCCAGCTCTCAGTATGTAAAGCATGAAATTTGAGCCAGGAGGGGAAAGGCTTGGGCTTGAAAAGACTTCACAGAAGAGTGACTCAGCTATAATGATTCCAGGTCAAACCTCGACTTATTAGTCGGTGGATTCTTATCACAGTTGATAACAGATTGATTAGACTGAGAAAAATAAAACTAAAAGCAGGGTAGGTGTTTACTGTCATGTTCCCACTGATAAATGTAATAAAATACATGAGGGTGCTTCGTCTCTGGTTCTCTTTAAGGAATAACAGTTTCCTGGCTAACCTGCTAATTCTCTGCCTTTATGCTGGGTACACACGATACGATTTTCCGACCCGATAATTTTTTCCACTCGATTCTGCGCTCATTTTTCTTACCTTTTTCTATTCACTTCTATGAGAAATTGAGTGCAGAAACAATCGGGAGTAATATCGGACATGAGGGATTTTATCAATCGGATCCATCTATCGCATGGAAAATCGTACCGTGTGTACCTAGCATTAGACCCTGAACAAGCATGCAGCAGATCAGGTGTTTCTGATTGTCCGATCTGACAAGATTAGGTGCATGCTTGTTTCTGGTGTGAATAAGACACTGCTGCAGTCAAATAGATCAGCAGGGCTGCCAGGCAACTGGTATTGCTTAAAGGGGCACTATGCACATATTTTAAAGTTTACAATTTTTCATCAAACATACACAAATAAGAAGTACGTGTTTTCCAGAGTAAAATGAGCCAAAATTTACTTTTCTCCTATGTTGCTGTCACTTACAGTAGGTAGTAGAAATCTGACAGAAGCAGCAGGTTTTGGACTAGTCCATCTCTTCTTGGGGGATTGTTAGGGATTTATTTATGTTCAAAAGCACTTAGTGAATGGCATTTGCTCTGTCCAACTGCCAAAACATTGTGCAGCGAGCAGGGAAGCTGGTCAGCATCATTGTTTAAATCCTTTTTAGGGATTATCTTTATCCTATATAATAAAACCCTTAAGTCTCTGCGTCCTGTCCCTGTTTGTGTGTGTCCGTGAGTTTGCGCTACTGCGCATGTGTCGCACAGACAGCCTGGGACAGGAGCAGGATGGGCCAGGGGGGCGGCCAGGGGGGAGAGTGTGCACGCGACGGGTGCAGGCACATGGCGGCGATGACATAAACTGGCTAAGGTCATTAGTAAAGAATAAAAGCCTTGCTGAGAATTTCCTATGGAGAGATGGACTAGTCCAAAACCTGTCACTTCTGTCAGATTTCTACTACCTACTGTAAGTGACAGCAACATAGGAGAAAAGTAATTTATGGCTCATTTTACTCTGGAAAAAAACATACTTCTTATTTGTATACGTTTGCACATATTTAAAATTTTAAAATTGCCCCTTTAAAAGGAAATAAATACGGCAGCTTCCATATTCTTCTCACTACAGTTGTCCTTTAACTCCAGCTGATGTTTAGGGTGACAGCAGTTACACGTAAGAGGGAGCCGGGGTTTCAAACCGAAGCAGAGATTCTTATACACTAAGGGTGCCCATACGTCACACCATATTGCGGCCCGATTACCCTTCCGGGTTCAATCATTTCATTAAATTGTCTGAGAACCAGTGCCACAACATGACCAAAATCAGTTGACTGGATTGATTGGGAATGAAGGAAAACTCTATCACAAGGTCTTGATTGGGCGTGCAGAGGTAACAGCGTTGGATACTGGCACACATTGGGGTTGGTTCACTATAACAAATAGCGTGCCTTATCAGAGTTAACACATATTATCAACATTAACACGGCTTATCAGAGTAGCATAGCGAGCGCTACGAACTTATGCCTGCTAATTTTCAATGATGATGAGAGCTCCACTCGTCTTAGCAGGCATAAGTCCATAGTGCTCGCTATGCTACTCTGATAAGGCGTGTTAACTCTGATAAGGCACCGTTTGTTATAGTGAATCAACCCCATTGTGAGGCAACATCATGCCGAGTCACGTGGCACCGGCACTCTTGGTGACACCGAACACCAGAGAATGCCAGGAAGAGGTGTGCGTTTAACACTGCACTAGAGATGTAGCGAACGGTTCCCGAACCGTTCGCAGGTGAACATCTCTGGATACATGGGGCTTTTACTACTTCCGGGTCGCTCTGACCCGGAGTAGTACGCCTGCGCTGCCCGGCGAAGCGCGTCCTAGATCGCGCTCCTGTTGCCGGGCACTCTCTGCGCATGTGCGTGACATCATGAACGACGTCACGCACATGCGCAGAGAGTGCCTGTCAACAGGAGCGCGATCTAGGACGCGCTTCGCCGGGCAGTGCAGGCGTACTACTCCGGGTCAGAGCGACCCGGAAGTAGTAAAAGCCCCAGAGATGTTCGCCGAGCTACTAACACTTGGGTGGAGGGCCAGCAGGCAATGGCACAAGGACAATTTCCAATTGATTTCTTGCTGAAATCTATTGAATATCTGTCTGCAGTGTGTGGCCAGGCAACAGATCCCTCTCTGATCAGATGTGATCATAGAGGGCTCTATCTAATGGTCGATCTATTGAGTGATGCATGGTTACCTTAAAGGACATCCGAGGTGAAAATAAAGAGATGAGATATATAATTGTACCTGTCCTCTTTCTCCTAAAAATGACTTTTTATGATATCTCACAGTTTTATTTTATATTTAAATCTAGTTTTTACATTTTTACTGTTTCCTTGTCTCTGCTCAATGACACCTTCATTGAAGTATGCCAGAGCTCAAATCTATGAACTATTAATCCTTTTTATCGCTTTCCTGCTTGCAGAAGCCATTTACTGCCAGGAAAGTGTTTAATGGCCGTCGTTACTTTTCAGTGAGGGTTATGCTATAGTCCGACCCAGTCCCGACCTGGACAAAAAAAGTCACTTGCATACCTGATGTTTGACTTTTTCAGGCAGAGAAAGAAAAAAAAGGAACACAGGAAAAGGTGTCACATGTCACCTTGGTTGTCCTTTAACTGGTGGCTAACAGTCAAACTAAAGTTGATAAAAGCGTTATGCTAAATGTATTCAAATATCTTCAGATACCGCTTACAAAAATACACGTTTCCGCATTACGAACGCATAGATATGCAGCAACGCGTATTTTTGTACGCGTTGCGGCCCGCAACAGCGCTAATTACAGTCAGGAATGCGGAAAAAGCTACGCGTGGCCAGTCCTGAAGGGCCTGTCGGCAAAAACGAAACTAGCTGGCAGCGGGGGACCAGAGGATTAGCGAGTGGCTGCGAGGGCACAGGACGGCTGCAGGGGGCTGGTAGAAGCCCCAGGTGAGTAAAACTCATTTTTTTTTCTGACTTAAGGTTCACTTTAACCCCCCAGGTGATGTCTAACACTTAACCCCCCCCCCCCCCCACAATGGCGCCTAACACTTCACCTCCCCCTCCTGACCTTAACCTACTCCCCTGCCACATGGCCACAATTTGAGGCAAAGAAGGGAAATTTGCGTGTGGTGAACCTTTCCCTTCTTTGCCATAATTCGCAGCTTTTATAATGGGAACTTATGGTGGCGCCCTTTTTTCTCACGGGCTCCTGTGCCTTTTTTTTCGTGTTCTGCTTCAATGTACCAAAACTTAGGTTAGTTTTGGCTCGGATATGTGATTGGAGATTTTTCGTTGCATGACTCCTTCACATTGTAACATTTCATCTCTATCAGGATTCTCACCTGCAAAAAAGACTTTCAGTTTTCATAAACGGAATATCTCCTGAGTCTATTGAAAGCTGGTCTCTGCTTTGGAAGCTATAGGTTACTGCAATAGCACAAACTATAAGGGTAGGTACACACATCCAATTTTGATTGGCCTATAGTCGGCCAATTTTACCACCTCCCTGGAGTATGAGGGCCAACAGATTTTAAATACTATGAACAAATTGTGTAGGTTAAGCCTGGTACATACTTTCAATTATGATTGGTCAATCAATGGCCAATGTTACCACCTCCACGTAGTATTGAGGGTTTACCTACACAATCTGCTCATAGTATTCAATATCTGTTGACCTGCATACTACATGGAGGTGGTAAAATTGGCCAGTGATTGGCCAGTCGAAATTGGATACGTGTACTAGGCTTTTTGTACACACACCCAATTTTGATTGACCTACCAATTCTACCATTTCTATGTTGTAAGAGAGGCAACAGATTTTGAATACTATGAGCCCATTGTGTAGGCTAGCTCTCGTAATACTGAGATTGGCCAATCACAATTGGATGTGTGCATGCACCCTAAATTACTTACCTCTAATCAACCCTTGCTATATTCTATTAAAGCCCAGGTGAGGATGGAAAACCTTTTTTTCTCCTAATAGCAGTAGGCATTTTAAAATAACCAACCAGTTTTCTGGATGATCAATTATATTCTCTAGTAACCAACGACCTTAGTAAATAAACCTCAAAGTTACATTTCAGGCCTCAAAAACATTGCAAGAAAAAGTCCATCTCCATGACTGCATGTTTTACCAAATGAATCCTCACCTCAGAGCTCGTAATCCTCCTCCCCTTCCTCCTGCATCAGAAGACGGTCCTTCAATGCCTGGAGGATACCCCACCAGGGCACAGTATGGAGGAGCATGTAGCAGACCTCTGCCACCAGGACCAGGACGAAGAGAGCCAGCAAGAAGAGGAAAATCCTGTCTGCCACATGGACAATCTTCATCTTCGTGCTTCGCTGCTCCCAGGGGACACTGTCTGGGGAAGGTGTCACCCTCATCAGGATGTCAAAGGGATCTTCCACATCATCATCGTCATCTTCTCCTGGAGGGGGAGTGGGTAGAAGGGGCGTGGAGGGGTCTTCTGTCTCGCTGCCATCCATTAGGACAGTTGGAAAAGGAGGGTGGAACAAGGGGGGCAGGAAGGGCAAAATGGGGGGTTGTAGCAGCCACTTATGAGCATCAAACCCAGCGAGGTATCAGGAGGCCAGGAAGGAAAACTACAACAAAGTCCTAAATGGCCACATGAGAGAGGTGAGGGTGGACCGGGAGCACGAGGATGGGTAACTAAAAAAAACCTGTGGATTAGCTTGCTGAAAGACGTAGAGATGAATAGCAAGTGCAAGACTGATGAGAGGAGACTTTACTTAATCTGGAGGATGAGACACAGAGAAGAGTCAGCAAGCTGGGGATTAGCAGCGTGCTGGCCATATGTCCTCCTGCATCCATCCATACACCTGAGATGTCTTCCTGTACCTCACCTCATAGACAGGCTACCCATACACCTGAGATGTCTTCCTGTACCTCACCTCGTAGACAGGCTACCCATACACCTGAGATGTCTTCCTGTCCCTCGCCTCATAGACAAGCTACCCATACACCTGAACGGTCTTCTTGTACCTCACCTCATAGACAAGCTACCCATACACCTGAACGGTCTTCTTGTACCTCACCTCATAGACAGGCTACCCATACACCTGAGATGTCTTCCTGTCCCCCACCTCATAGAAAGGCTACCCATACACCTTAGAGGTCTTCCTGTCCCTCACCTCATAGACAGGCTACTCATACACCTGTGAGGTGTTCCTGTCCCTCACCTCGCAGACAGGCTACCCATACACCTGAGAGGTCTTCCTGTCCCTCACCTCATAGACAGGCTACCCATACACCTGAGGGGTCTTCCTGTCCCTCACCTCATAGACAGGCTACCCATACACCTGAGATGTCTACCTGTCCCTCACCTCATAGACAGGCTACCCATACACCTGAGATGTCTACCTGTCCCTCACCTCATAGACAGGCTACCCATACACCTGAGAGGTCTTTCTGTCCCTCACCTCATAGACAGGCTACCCATACACCTGAGATGTCTACCTGTCCCTCACCTCATAGACAGGCTACCCATACACCTGAGGGGTCTTCCTGTCCCTCACCTCATAGACAGGCTACCCATACACCTGAGATGTCTACCTGTCTCTCACCTCATAGACAGGCTACCCATACACCTGAGATGTCTTCCTGTACCTCACCTCATAGACAGGCTACCCATACACCTGAGAGGTCTTTCTGTCCCTCACCTCGTAGACAGGCTACCCATACACCTGAGATGTCTTCCTGTCCCTTGCCTCGTAAACAGGCTACCCACACACCTGAGATGTCTTCCTGTCCCTCACCTCGCAGACAGGCTACCCATACACCTGAGATGTCTTCCTGTCCCTCGCCTCATAGACAAGGTACCCATACACCTGAACGGTCTTCCTGTACCTCACCTCAGACAGGCTACTCATACACCTGAGGTCTTCCTGTCCCTCACCTCACAGACAGGCTACCCATACACCTGAGATGTATTCCTGTCCCCCACCTCATAGACAGGCTACCCATACACCTGAGGGGTCTTCCTGTCCCTCACCTCATAGACAGGCTACCCATACACCTGAGGGGTCTTCCTGTCCCTCACCTCATAGACAGGCTACCCATACACCTGAGGGGTCTTCCTGTCCCTCACCTCATAGACAGGCTACCCATACACCTGAGATGTCTTCCTGTACCTCACCTCATAGACAGGCTACCCATACACCTGAGAGGTCTTTCTGTCCCTCACCTCGTAGACAGGCTACCCATACACCTGAGATGTCTTTCTGTCCCTCACCTCATAGACAGGCTACCCATACACCTGATATGTCTTCCTGTCCCTTGCCTCGTAAACAGGCTACCCACACACCTGAGATGTCTTCCTGTCCCTCACCTCATAGACAAGGTACCCATACACCTGAACGGTCTTCCTGTACCTCACCTCAGACAGGCTACTCATACACCTGAGAGGTCTTCCTGTCCCTCACCTCACAGACAGGCTACCCATACACCTGAGATGTATTCCTGTCCCTCACCTCATAGACAGGCTACCCATACACCTGAGGGTTCTTCCTGTACCTCACCTCATAGACAGGCTACCCATAAACCTGAGGGGTCTTCCTGTCCCTCACCTCATAGACAGGCTACTCATACACCTGTGAGGTGTTCCTGTACCTCACCTGGCAGACAGGCTACCCATACACCTGAGATGTCTACCTGTCCCTCACCTCATAGACAGGCTACCCATACACCTAAGAGGTCTTCCTGTCCCCCACCTCATAGACAGGTTACCCATACACCTGAGAGGTCTTCCTGTCACTCACCTCATAGACAGGCTACCCATACACCTGAGATGTCTTCCTGTCCTTCACCTCGTAGACAGGCTACCCATACACGTGAGATGTCTACCTGTCCCTCACCTCATAGACAGGCTACCCGTACACCTGAGAGGTATTCCTGTCCCTCACCTCATAGACAGGCTACTCATACACGTGAGATGTCTCCCTGTCCCTCACCTCATAGACAGACTACCCATACACCTGAGATGTCTTCCTGTCCCTCACCTCAGACAGACTACCCACACACCTGAGATGTCTTCCTGTCCCTCACCTCGCAGACAGGCTACCCATACACGTGAGATGTCTACCTGTCCCTCACCTTGTGCACTCCATTCATTGATATAACATGACTTAGTGGTGGGCAGAATAGCTGCTCGGCAAGCAGCTGCATTGAAGGACAGTGTAAGTTAGAGGGATATGGTGGCTGCCATTAGTGATGAGAACAAAGTTCACATAATAATCATTTTGCATCGTAGTTCACAATTATGATGCAAAATCTTAATGCGAAATTTCAGTTAAAATCGTAATTCATTTATTTGCAACTGTAATCAAGAACTGTAACTTTGCAATTTCGTGTAATTTTCGTGTCATTTTGTGCCGACTTAATAGCCAGGCCCCCATACATGCTATCATCGCCAAAGTTGCTATTTTGGTGCCTGATTGGTGATCATTTCGGGTGAAAGTTGAAGGACAATTGCTGAACAGACACATTAGTCTTATTTATTGGGCTGCCTGTTCTGTGGTATAGAGAGGGGAGCAGTAAGGATGAGGAAGAGCCCCCCCCCCCAGAAGTAAAAAAAGATGGTAATATTTCCAAGTTGATGCAATTGTTATGCCTCTTGGAACTGGACTAATGAAATGCAGCAGCATACAATTTGCAACAACTTAGAATTCCTCAACTCCCATTGGCCATCCCTAGTCGGTGGTGTTCCAATGTGCCTGGTCAGAAACGATGTGGGGAGACACCAGTACTGACTTGATTTTCACTCAAAATGATAACACACAAAACCAAGATAAGAAACTAGCGCCTCTACATAGCGATAACCCACTCTGGACTTAGGAGGCCTCTTTAACCCCTTCCCGACCGCCTAATGTCGATAGGCATCGGGAAGGTGGCAGCCCCAGGACCGCCTAATGCAGATTATTGTCAAGTCCTGGGGTTTTGCAGGGGATCGCACTTGCCGATGCGCGTGTATCCCTGTTAGACTGATGACGGAGTGGAGCTCTGTTATTCAAACAGCGGCGATCGCCGTACTGGGGGACAGCAGTGTCAACTCGGCTGTCCCCTGGAGAGGCGCAGAGCGATTGGCATCAGCCTATGAAAGCTGATCGCTGAGATTGGCTGGCAGGGGGAGAGAGGGGAGTAAAAAAATAAAATAAAAACAGCGATATTTATTTAACCCTTTTGGGACCGTCCGCCTAACCCCCCTTCAGGACCAGGCATTTTTGCAGAAGGGGGGGGGGGGCGCGTTTGGGGGGTCAGGCAGCTGGATGCCTGCAGGGTCTGGCTGGGCAGTGCCCCCCCCCCCCCCCCCGTGGTGGCCAGGTGTCCACCCTGTGTGCAGCAGCCTTCACTCTCCTTCCAGGCTCCAGCAACGAGCCGCAGCGGATCCGGCCGGCATCTCGGCTCCTACTGCCGCTTAATTCCGGGTCGCGGCTTGATGACGTCATCAAGCCGGGACCTGGTGCTGACGTCAGAAGGAGCAGAGATGCCAGTAAGAGTGGAGCGCCGATCGTCGCGGGAACGGCAGGGAGGTGAGTGGATCCTCTTCTTTCCCCCCCGACCGCCACAGCTGTCAAAATGATCATTACGATGCGACAGCGATCGTAGTGATCACGTGATCAGCAGCCATGCGCGATGGCTGCTGATCACTGAGGGGAGATGCCAGCTGTCATATGACAGCTTAATCTCCCCTCTCCGGTGTGCACGATTGCGTCAGGACAGTTCGTTAGCGTGGACATTGAATCAACGTCTGGTCAGAACGGTAGCACCACCTGCTGGACGTTGATTCAACGTACCTGGTCCCCAAAAGGTTAAAAAACCAAACACAAATAAATAAATAAACAAACCACAGCAGCGATCAGAGCTGCCTCCCTCCGAACCTCTCCCCACCACCACGCGGCTCTCCCCCACCTCTCTGCTCTGTGAACAGAGGTAGAGAGGCGAGCTGCAGCGTTGTGAAGGGTCACTAAAAGCGAATATGACAGATTGCTGGCCACAGGAGCAGCATAAGAGGCTCCACTTGATCCAGCTAGCCCCCAGGTTCAGGTAGTAGGATTTTTCTTACCTTTATTCTTGGGCTTGGCATTGCTTTAAAAAACAGCTTACAAGTAGTTGGACTAATTTTTTTTTTAATAGAAATTTAAAAAAGAACAAAAACACAAAATATTAGCAATATAGAACCATCTGTAAACAACATTCACATTTACTGAAGTTCAAAATTTTAAAAAACAGTTTTCTACAAATCGGAAATGCCAAAGGACCTCTCTGTGACTACAGGAAGCAGCAAAGGCCAATTCTAAAGAACAGCTCGACGCCCGCATGATCAAACCATGCGATACTCAACCACCCATAAATGATATGTAAACGTTTTTAAAATGGGACTGCATATAAATCAGATGGGTTTACTTTTGTCTGGGTCCCTGGTGGAGAGAGATTCCCTACTGACTATAAAGAAACATAAGAAATATCTCCCACGGGGTAAAAGAAAGCAATAAAAAGTGTGGGACTTAGACGCGTTTATGGTGCGGGAGAAAGCCCCGGGTAAGTATCAGAGCTTTACTATACGTCGTCTCTTAGGGCTCGTTTCCACTATTGCGAATCCGCATGCGTCCAAAGCATGCGGATTCGCACATGTAATGCAAGTGGATGGGCCCGTTTCCACTGTAGCGTTGTTGAGGTGCGTTTTTTTCAGCGGTAAAAAAACGCACAAAAGAGCCAACGAATTCACCTGCGAGTGGAATGCATGCGAATCGCCGCTAATGTATTTAATAGGAAATTCGCATGCGGCTATGGTATGCGAATTTTCATGCGAATTCGCAAGCGAAGTCGCATAGGTACCAATGTAACTTCAAACAGGCAGTGACATGGTTAAATTCGCATATACCCTCACCTATGCGAATTCGCGGCAAAAACCGCGAAAAAAATCGCATCCGCATGTTATTTCATCAGCGGTGGAATCCAGGCGATTCTGCACCGCAATAGTGGAAACGAGCCCTAAGTCTCTTTAAGCAAGTATCTGGGTTTTTTTGTTTTCATTTTGGTTCAGACTCACTTTAAAGGGATACTGTAGGGGGGGGGGGGGGGGGGTCGGGGGAAAATGAGTTGAACTTACCCGGGGCTTCTAATGGTCCCCCGCAGACATCCTGTGTTGGCACAGCCACTCACCGATGCTCCGGCCCCGCCTCCAGTTCACTTCTGGAATTTCTGACTTTAAAGTCAGAAAACCACTGTGCCTGCGTTGCCATGTCCTCACTCCCGCTGATGTCACCAGGAGTGTACTGCGCAGACACAGACCATACTGGGCCTGCGCTGTGCGCTCTTGGTGACATCAGCGGGATCGAGGACACGGCAGCGCAGGTGCAGTGGTTTGCAGAAAGTAAAGTCAGAAATTCCAGAAGTGAACCGGAGGCGGGCCGGAGCATCGGTGAGTGGTTGCGCCAACACAGGATGTCTGCGGGGGACCGTTAGAAGCCCTGGGTAAGTTCAACTCATTTTCCCCCGACCCCTCTACAGTATCCCTTTAAGTGTGCACTAGCCCATTGATTAACATTGGTTCTCAGTTTTCCTATGCAGAAACTGCGCATGAAAACAGACAAGTGTGCTCCCTGCCTAAGCGTTCCCCTCACTTCCCGTTGCTGGTGGCATCACAGGAAATGAAGGGAAACGTCCCTCACAGGGACACCGAAAGAAATAAACCTTGTTAGTGAGTCTAATTCTTCAATACACTAAATGTTACTATTATTATTTTTCTAAGTTTTAGATGCAGTTTCACTATTTAAACAACTGAACGGCTTACAAACAGCAAACAGAGGAACAGTTACTGACCAGGTCATCTCATAGAGAGAAGGTTGCCTAGCTGGTAGGGGAAGTAAGTTCCCTCCTCAGTGATACTATGTATTGTATAAGTGGCGGCTGTAATATGGCCTCATGCAGCAGAATGGACTGTGAGAGTCGTGATCTGGACAAAGGGGCGCAAAGTCTACAGCCATGCAGGCTGAGAGCGCCACCTAGGAACGGAGCAACATGCCTCGACTTTTCCAGAGCATCTTGTGCTATGACACAGCTTCCCAGAGTGCCCACACATCTTTCTGGATGACCCACCCATAGTGCGTCCTAACTTTCTGGAGCCCCCCCCAGTGAGTCCCAGCTTTCTGTTCCCCCCCCCCCCCCCCCACACACACACACACACTCAATATGGCTGTGGCCATGCTGAGATGCAGGACTGTGGAGTGGAAGTTGGAGCACTTTTTGGTACCTGGAGTCGGTGGTTTCATAAACTGTGGAGTCAGTGTGGAGTCGGTAGCCGTATTATTTTTGTACCAAATTCACATCCCTGGTAAGTATGAGGAGTCCGAGTCTCGGAGTCAGAAACATTTTGGGTACCTAGAGTGGGTGATTTCATAAACTGAGGAGTCAGAGTCGGACCTCACCCCTATGGTGGCAGCTTCGGGGCTCACCCCTATTGTGTTACATGCTGGTTTGAGGGGCCTTAGCAGTGGCAGCGCTCGGGGCCCCCGCCTGTCATGTGCACTAGTGTTTGCGAGTAGGAGTCGGAGTCGGATGATTTTTGTACCGACCCCACTGCCGGTACTCAGTGCTTTCAGGCAACCGGCTGGTGCAAGAGAGCATTTGACAGGTGCTGAATGTACTCCCTTCAGCTCCCCATATGAAAGAGCCCGTAAGCACGATGATCCTTCTGGTGCAAGTCCCAGCCAATGAGAATAGGGGGGTGTGGTGCAGAGATTTGCTGTAGAATGAAACAAGCTGTGATGTGGAGCACAACTCTTCCCCAAACTACACTACAGCAAGCATTTTGGTTAAAGATGAGCTATAAAGGATCTGTGCACTCAGATATGTCAAATAAGCCCCAGATGTCTCCCAGGTCAATAATGTAATTATAATTAAAGGAATACTGTAGGGGGGGGGGGGGGGGGGTCAGGGGAAAATGAGCTGAACTTACCCGGGGCTTCTAATGGTCCCCCGCAGACATCCTGTGTTGGCGCAGCCACTCACCGATGCTCCGGCCCCGCCTCCAGTTCACTTCTGGAATTTCAGACTTTAAAGTCTGAAAACCACTGCGCCTGCGTTGCCGTGTCCTCGCTCCCGCTGATGTCATCAAGAGCGCACAGCGCAGGCCCAGTATGGTCTGTGTCTGCGCAGTACCAGGAGTGTACTGCGCAGACACAGACCATACTGGGCCTGCGCGTGTGTGCTCTTGATGACATCAGCGGGAGCGAGGACACGGCAACGCAGGCGCAGTGGTTTTGTGACTTTAAAGTCTGAAATTCCAGAAGTGAACCGGAGGCGGGGCCGGAGCATCGGTGAGTGGCTGCACGGGCACAGGATTTCTGTGGGGGACCATTAGAAGCCCCGGGTAAGTTCAGCTCATTTTCCCCCGACCCCCCCTACAGTATCCCTTTAATTTTCCTGTGTGTTCCTGAGGTTGACATCTTTCTACATAAACGTCCTCCTGTACAGATCAGGTCCATTCTACTACGCAGGCACTGGGGACTCACGCCTGTGCAGTAGAACAGACCCGATCAGGCTCGGCTATTTCTGCCTGAGCCCATCGGAAAGCCACTATTGGGCCTGCACTGGAGCCGGGGAAGGAAGGTAAGTATTGCAGCGCCTGCGCTGTGCTTGTCGGGGGAACCAGCGCTGGATCCCACAGGCTAAAGAGGACAGGGGAAGCCTCATTGGGATCCTGAGGCTTCCCTCTCCTGAGGTAAGTGCCCCATAGGGGCTGTTTTTTTCCTTACAGTTCCTCTTTAAAGAATTGGAGGGTGACTGTATTGAGGATTACACTGAGCATGTGTGTGATGACATAGGCAAGAGTAGGGCAGAATAATGTGCCATTACACCACTATTGTGAGTGATATACTTGGGGGTGTCTTGACAGCTTGTAGGAAAAGACACAGGAGACAAAAACGGAAGCCCAATAGTGTGGTACGTTAGATGTAAATGTGAGAAAAGATAAGTAGGATACTACTAACAAAGGAGGGTTGCAGGTACCACCCCGAGTGGGGCAACCGACCACAAGAAGCAGGTGGAGACCTTAAACCAGACTCCACTCGGGGTGGTCCTTACGGACCTGGATGCGGTCGCTCTCCTAGAAAAAGGAGGGACAGATGTCCACCGTGGTGGGAACCACGTGTGTTCCATCACCACCCCTCGAATAGGGTATGTGCGGGGGGTTTAGTATACACAATTTGGGGAAAGAGGCACCCTGGTGGATAAAAGCTTTTAAAAGCATTTTAAAATTGAAAAAGGAAACAAGATAGCTTACCTCAATGATGAAATCTTTGTGTTTAACAAAAGATTTTATTTAGCAGAGGCAACGCGTTTCGCGGGTCCAAGCCTGCTTCCTCAAGCCAATAACAGTGCCAACTGATAAAATCAATTTAGCATAGGGAGCCTCAATTTTTAGGGAGCTCCCTATGCTAAATTGATTTTATCAGTTGGCACAGTTACTGGCCTGAAGAAGCGGGCTTGAACCCGCAAAACGCGTTGCCTGTGCTAAATAAAATCTTTTGTTAAACACAAAGACTTTCAATTTTAAACTGCTTTTAAAAGCTTTTATCCACCAGGGCATCGTTACCCAAATTGTGGCCACTGTTGTGAGGCCTTTGGTATTTGCAGCTGGAAACAGGCAGGAGCGGATCTCAGGGGTCCACTGGAGGGTAACACGAGGCTAAGGTGATGCATTGTCAAAGGCATACTTTAAAAAGTACATTCATCTGTTGAAAACACTGCAAAGCTGATACAACATCATGGAAGTATTTTCTGGGAGGATCCAATCACTTTCCAGGGATGGCTATAAACCAAAAACAGAGTCTGTGTTTGGCTGAGTGATGTTCACTGATGTTTCCAATGCAGAAGATGTGACTTTACCTAAACAGGCTTTCAGCTGATGGGAGAGGTCCAGCGTAGGATCCGTAGACAGGTCTACTTGCGTACTGACAGCAGACTGTGCTTGATGTATGCAAGGAGGAGGACTAGTCGATGCGTCTTCCGTTTTCACCAAACACGCCTCTCCGGTCGAGCGATTTGTGGGGGTGCTATGGAGGGAGGCAAAGACTTGATCCTGCTGTGAAAAAGAGGTGTTGCCCTGCACAGAGGGCTCCATGACGTCCATGGTGTCATCCGGAGGCGTGTCCTGCTGAGGGCGTGGCACAAAGCCCAGCAGAGGGTCCTGCCAAGGTAAGCTGCCACCGGTGATGACACTGACCAGAGGCTGCAGGATTTGGCCTAACCGATGAATCTCGGCAGATACTCCGGCGATGGCCGATCGGACCAGCTGAGCCCCTTCCCGTATCTCCGCCCTTGTTGACGCCAATTCGTTAATCAGCTGGCACTTGAAGTTTGACAGCTCTTGGAGGAAGTCATCTCTGTAGCAACTCTGCTCCGGGGCCGACTGTGCAGGAAGCGGAGACTGTTGGGGAACTTGGGAATCTGCTGAGTTCTCCACAACCCAGTGCGTCACAGGGCTGCCTAAGGCGTCATCTGCAAGAAAAACGGCACATTTCTAGTGAATCAAATACCCAGGGCATCTCTATAGCATATTAAACATGCATGCCAACAATGTGGCTCATTATAAAAAAAAAAAAAAAAACCTTACATTTTACCTCTTCTTTTTACAGGCAAGTTTTACTTAACTGGGGCTTCTGCCAGGTCCCTGCAGCCGACCTGTGCCCATCCTCCGTTCCCACCACGGCTAACTTTTCTTCACGCAGTGGAAGCCGACTTCTAAGTCAATCTCCACTGGCCACACGTATCCTCGTACGAGTTCCAATAGACAGGCGCGTCCTGCGCAGACACAGTATGAAAAAAATCTCTACTGCGCCTGCGCAGTGCGCTCCCGAATGAGTAAGAGTGTAGCCAGGGCCGCGCAAGTGCAGTGCACTCTAACCGTGCGAAGTGAAAGTGAGCCGTGACGGGGGCTGGAGCATTGGTGAGTGGCTGCGTGGGCACAGGTCGGCTGCAGGGGGGCTGGCAGAAGCCCCAGGTAAGTGAAACTCTTTTTTTTTAGTTTATTTCAGTTCCACTTTAACAATTTAGCAGAGAGTTTTATTAGCCTACTTCCGAGGCCTGACCAACCGCAGAAGTCTCAGGCAGATAAGGACTGATGTAATTATTTTATTGCACACATTAACCACAAGCTTTCATCAGCAATTGGGGGGGGGGGGGGGGGTTGCTTCAAAGAGTTTAGAGAAGTCACAGATGCTATCTTCACACCTTCCCCTGGATAAATACTGGGCAGCTAGAAGGAGAGGGGGGTGGACATGGCAGCTCCTATAGCTATTGGAAACCAGGACATATTGCAGAAGAGAAAATGGCGCTTAGTTTCTTTTAAAGCAAACCTGCGACTTTTGAAAACAAAAAGTTACATGCTTACATCAGTAAAGGGAAGCCTCTGCATCTGCCAGAGGCTGATCCGGTCCTTCCTGAGCCCACCGCTTGTCACCGGGACCATCTTCTTGTTTGCAGCCGTGCTTCCGTCTGTGAACGATCGTGGCCACACTGTGCAGGCACACTGACAACTAACTGTACCCGTTCAGTAGCCTGGAGCAGCTTGTGCACAGAGGAGAAAGCCAGCTCCGTGCTGCTGCGTAGGCCGCCTTGCATGCTACGCTTGTACACGGATGGAAGGGCAGCCATGCATACCCATTTGATAAGCCCTTGTAGAGAAGGTTCAGAGGGTTCCAGCGCCGGAACGGCGAGCTCAAGGGGGACACGGAAGCCTCTGAACTATCCAAAGGCTTCACTCTACTAAGGGGAGTATCTAACTTTTCCCCAAAGTTTTGCTTCAGGTACCCTTGAAGACCCTTTTACACTAGCAGGGTAAACCTGCATTGCTTTACCCTATTTTGCCGCAAAGGGGCCGAATAAGCAATTAAAGTCTATGGAGACTCTCACACTAAGTGCGGTCCCTTGCGTTGCGCCGGAAGTATCCAATCTGACGCAAGGGCAACAGTGTGTTACCACAAGCACCATACTTACCGCAGGGTGCTCGGGGTATTTGGAGTCTGTGGGCGACATGCATAGTGTAAACAATTGAGCAGGGTGTGTCGCTGCACACATGCATGGACAGATGGGAATCCGGTTGACGTACTTCCTGTCTAGCGGGGAGTACGTCATTGAGCGAGGGGCGGCGCTATGCATGTGACCCTGTCAGCGCATTCTACCGCAGGGCCATATGTTTGTCATTTTTTTGTGCAACAGGAGCATTACATTCCCACAGCAACGCAAAACAAATAGATGCCCATTGTAAAATGTTTCATCACCCTGATTTAAATGTATCACAGGTGGCGACACTTTACTGCCGGCAAGGTGCAGCACTGCAGAATGTTTGTTGTCCTGTTCTGAAGTGAGCAAAAACAACACCTGGTGTCACCGAATGCACTGGGAGAAAAAAAAGCTGTGTAACAGCATAGCCTAGGCCAGGCCCGGATTTACATCACGACAAGACAAGACAAAACAAATAACATTTATATTGCGCGTTTTCTACTGGCGGACTCAAAGCGCCAGAGCTGCAGCCACTAGGACGCGCTCTATAGGCAGTAGCAGTGTTAGGGAGACTTGCCTAAGGTCTCCTACTGAATAGGTGCTGGCTTACTGAACAGGCAGAGCCGAGATTCGAACCCTGGTCTCCTGCGTCAGAGGCAGAGCCCTTAACCATTACACCATCCAAATTATCTCAGGCAAATGTTCCAGCCACAGTAACTTATAGACACAAATGTCCTGGCACCGTAGACTTCACCCTCCATGAACCTACAACCCCCTGGCGAACCGTACAAGTGCTGGCTAGCTCCACTGTCACTTCTCCCTTACTTCCCCTACCCGGTGTAGATAGCCACAGGTGTCCCTTAATTATGAGTGTATAAAAAAGTAGCTAGAAGTGCCCCCGTTTGAAGGGAGGTCTTGTCAGTGGAATGCCAGTAGCTTTGTAAATAACCGCTCATTTATGCTCCACTTAGGACTATGCATAGGGAAGGAGGGAGGCACTCATCATCAGGCGCCAGTAGGCATGAGCCTACAGTGCCTTATGGTAAATCAGGCCCTGGCCTAGGCTAAACATCACTGGGTGGGTGGGGCTATCCATTCCTCACTGGTGTTACAAAATTAAGCTACAAAAGGGATTATGTTGTTTCTTGAGTGTCTCACGGGTTAATGTTACTATTGTTTATTAAAAAAAAAAAAGAAAATCGCAACACAGGATTAAATGTGTGTATTTGTAGTCGCCCAGTCCATCCAGTTATACGAGCAGTCTGTTATTTCTGCCGTGTCTCTTTCACATGTTAGCGGATCTCAGCACACAGTACATACACTGCAGCCTCAGTACTTACATTCTCCTTGCTCTGTTATCCACCCAGTAGCTAAAGGCTTTGTCTCACAGTAAGAATATTGGTATTCCCTTGTGTCCAGACCACCATCCAGCTCCTCCATTATCTCCCCGCTCTCCCAACTGCAATGAGGGTTTTCGCTAGGGGAACTCATGCCCTGTGTTATCTGTAAGGAAACATATATGGGTAACACATCCACACCTGTACAAATATTTAACCACTTTTTCCACCACTACAGTATATCTACGTCCTCTGTGACATCATCTAAGCCACGAGGACATAGAAATACGTCTTGTATTGATTGGGCTTGCTCCTGTGCAAAACTTCCGGAACTATCTGCACTAATTGGTGAAAGCGAATATATGTTCCCTGAGCCAATAAAATTATTACCATTAAAAATACTTTTATTTTCTCAGTTTACTGTATATTTTGTGACAGGAACTCAATTTAAATTTTGTGATAAACAGTAGAAATAGCCAAACAAAAGTTCTGTTTTTATTTACTACAGTGCTTTTTATTTTTAAACTGGAATTGGTAAAACAGAGAAATTAAATGTGTTTTTTCAATTTTTCCTCTTTTTTTTATTATTAAATTACATACAAAACAAGAATTGTTCAAGGGAAAAAATGCCATAGGATGAAAACATAATTAGTCTTGAAAAATTTAGGTGTCATAGGTAGGGATAAAGTTATTGCTGATTAAATAGGGACATAGCTAAAATGTCAAAACTGCTCTGGTCCATAAGGGGAAACAAGGTCTGGATGTGAAGTGGTTAAAGTTCAAGAAATAAGTATTTCCTACAAACCGACTCTCTACTCTTAACCTCCTTGGCATTAGGATTCTTTCCAGATTTTAGGGTCCAAAAGTGGTGAAATTTTTTTGCATGCTTTTAGATCCTAAAACTTGGAAAAAAATCATGTTGCCAGGAAGTTCTGCAGCACCAGCACTCACTAACCTCCCTGAGATCCAGCGCTGCAGTTTTCCCTCCATCCTCCGGGTGAAGCTGTAACACTATAGTGAGATTGCCGGCTGTTGTCATGACGACAGTGATCTCACCAGGGGGAAGCAGAGCCTCGGAGGAGAGGAATTAGAATGGCGGGATCCCCCGGGAGGTGAGTGATAAACGCCCGCTGTGCGCATTGCTCTGCATAGGCCTCCCGGCAGCTATCACAAGTTCAGCTCGGGGTTACCACTCCTGGCATGGTTTTTCCACCCCGAGCTGAACTCATGAGTACCGCTAAGGAGGTTAAGGCTCTAACACATGAACAACTATTCCGCCCAATGGCCTTAGGATAAGAATGTTGAAAAAAAATGGACAAGCACCATCCACAATGAAATAAATACTGCTAAGTGCTCGGGGCTGGTAGAATGAGACTGCAACCAAAAACTAGTGAACACCTCACACGAGAGTTCCAAAGCAACCAATAGCAATCTAAATGATGTCAGGACAATAAGAGCCCTACTATAGCAATGTAATTAATTCAATAGAATACTTTATTAGCCATCCAAGGGGATAAAACCAATTAAAAAAAATGCGGGCAGAGCCAGCAGGTAGGGCAAAGGAAATTCATACAATAATCAATTAATACTAATAGTATAACATTCAGGTACAGCAGGATGAATGTAAACTTGAATAACAAAAAATGCATCTAAAAAAAAGTGCAAGATGCTAGTGCCAAACATTCATGAAAGGGTAAAAAAAAAATACTATACTTAAAAAAATATTTATTATGTATGGAAGTATAGATTTATACTTCTACACATAAAGAACAGCACTGTGGCATAGTGGTTAGCACTCTTGCCTAGCAGCACTGGGTCCCGGGTTCGAATCCAAGTCAGGTCGACATCTGCAAGGAGTGTGTATGTTCTCCCCGTGTCTATGTGGATTTCCTATGGGGACTCCGGTTTCCTCCCACATACAGAAAAGTTAAAGGGGTTCCCTCTTCTATGTGTCGATCCCATTTGCAGCCTTTTCCATATGCAGCAATCCTTCCATGTCCAGCCGCCCCTTGGCCAGCTACCGCCCATGGCCCGGTCCTTGGTGGCCTTCCCAGAAATCCATCCTTGCTCATTTCATTGCTATAGTGGGGTTCTTATTGCCCTAACATCATTAAAATTACTATTAGTTGCTTTGGTACGCTTTATTGTTTTGTTGAAAGAATCTTGACCAAGATAACGCAAAACAATCGTTTTGGCCAAGGTTTCTGCTAAGTTGCAGATGAGGCTTATGGGCAATTTGTGGGAAGAGAGGGTGGGTCTATGCCGAACTTTATACCATAAATACATAACATGGCACATCTAGTGTTGTGAAAAAGAAATAAGGATGGAAACCAAACTCTGAAGAATAGTGATATTCAATGAGATGCAAATAATTTCAAGTTGATGCAGTATTATGCACATTTTCTATGCAAATGCATGCAGCTTGAAATCAAAATATAATCCTGTTGAGGTAAAACTTCATTGGTTCATTTTCGAGCTGCATAAATTTGCATACCAAATTTGCATAATCCTGCGTCCACTCGAAATTATTTGAATCTCATGGACCATCCCTACTGAAGAGTAATGGAAAGCAGACCTGTCATGGTGACCTGTGGCAACATAAGCAGGACAAACAATATTAGGAATATTAGGTGCAAACCTGTCCTTGGTCGGCTTTCCCTGGCTGGACCTTTCTTGGTCGTCCTCGTCGTTTCTCCTCCTGGAGACAGATGACATAAACTGGATCTTAGCATCAGTGGCTACCAGTGGTGAACTCAACATTACTACTGTAGGAATATTAGGTGCAAACCTGTTCTTGGTCGGCGTTCTCTGGCTGGACCCTTCTTGGTCGTCCTCGTCGTTTCTGCTCCTGGAGACAGATGTTATAAACTGGATCTTAGCATCAGTGGCTACCACTGCTGAGCTCAAGTGTTCCTGGAATGTGCAATTTTCTCAAACCAGAATAACTGGAAACAGAACTGTTCAGAAGGCTAATCAGATACAGGAAATTCCGATCAAATAGTGGCTGGATAGTGTACCAGGGTTCGACTCACGGCTCTTCCTATTCAGCATGCCAGTGCCTATTCAGTAAGGAGTCCTTGAGCAAGATTCCCTAACACCACAGGCTTGGCTGCAGCTCTCAAGCGCTCTGTCTGACAGAAGAAAAGCTCTATGCAAATGTTGGTATTAAAATATAATCTCCCCAATATTAATCTCTGCTATTGTAAACATTCGGGAATAGTAAACTAAGTGTCTAAGTCCCAGCTAAGCCCCATTATAAGCATATGGGAGTAACACCCTATATATTAAACCCTGATATAATAGAACTTCTGTTATAGTAAACCTGTTTTTGCCCTCTTCAGCATTCTGTATCCAGCTATAGTGGAAAGTGGGTGGGCACATTTGTCATACAACAGTCGGAGACCCATGAGCTGTGGTCAGTGGGCGGGGCTGGCAGCCGTTTGTAGCCTGCTCATTGTCTGCTCACTACTCTGGTCCTGCATGGTTTACCTCAAAAGCACCAGTCTATGCGACCTATGGTTCATGCGGAAGCTGCTGCCTGATTACTGAGGTGTGGTGGCTGGATAGTGTAGTGGTGGCTGGATAGTGTAATGGTTAAGGGCTCTGCCTCTGACACAGGAGACCAGGGTTTGAATCTTGGCTCTGTCTGCTCAGTAAGCCAGCACCTATTCAGTAGGAAACCTTGGGCAAGTCTCCCTAATGGTGGCCATACACGGTACAATAAAAACGTTCCATTTTCCCGTTTATTCAATCTAAATGATCGAATTGAATGAAAGTTGAAAATATTTTTTTTTTCGATCAAGAAATTCGAACGATTATCCCGTTTTTTCGGGAAAAATGATCGGACATGCTGGAAAAATTTTTATATTCGATCTAACAGAATAATCAAACTAAATTATCTCATTGAAAAATTGTACCATGCATGGCCACCCCATCACTGCTACTGCCTATAGAGCGCGTCCTAGTGGCTGCAGCTCTGACGCTTTGAGTCCGCCAGGAGAAAAGCGAGATATAAAATGTTCTGTGTTTGTTTGTTTGAGGGAACTGCCTGTCATCTATGACTTGCTTGTGCATGGCTGCAACACTGCAGTATCATCCAGGCTGCACAGAAATGTGGACAGAGGAGCACACTATCAGTACTGTATCTGCAATAATTGGCAAGACCTATGCTTTCTGTGCAAGTTGTTGCTTGATTATCGCATGCAAATCCCTGCAAACTGAGCACTGTGCGCTGTGATCTAGTTCGCTTGCTGAACCATGAAAAAAAAACAACAACAACAAAAAAAACAAAGTAAAAAAAAAAAAAAATTAAGAAAATTGACTGAATTAAGATTCAGTAGTATACTATCTCTACGACTTTCAAAAGTCGTGGAGAGGGCTGTTATCTGACTTTTATTATCTCAACTGTTAGTTAACTATTTACTTTTCCTCTGGCAGAGGAGAGTTCATTAGTTCACAGACTGCTCTGAAAAAATCATTTTGAATGCTGAGTGTTGTGTAATCTGCACATATTATAGAATGATGCAATGTTAGAAAAACACTATATACCTGAAAATAAAAGTATGAGAATATTTTCTTTGCTGCTAATCTTCTAGTAATTATTCATAGTACACAACCAATTCATTATGTCATTTTTTTTTTTCGCTTCAGTGTCTCTTTAACTGGAAGCTGGATCAGATACTGGTCAATTATTTGGCAGTTACAGAATCTGTAATCTGCATTTGTTTGGACGCAGGGCATGCATTTTCAGCCTAGTAATGGTGTTGTGCGCCTAGGTGATTAACCAGTCAATTGCAGCATGTTTTTAGGGATGCGCAACTCTCCCCCTTTTTTTATAGTTCCAAAATCTGATTAGCACCCATTAAAGTGAACCTGGAGCTAAAAAACAAAAAACAAATAAACTATGAGATAATGAATTGTATGTGTAGCAGCTTTGAAACCCCCACCGGGACTCCCCATTGGTCCACTGTCTGAGCCAATGAAAATAGTCCCGACAGTGGACCAATGTGGATCCCCGACGGAAGCTTCAAAGATGCTTTGCTGGGTTTCCAATGCACAGTAATGACAGTGACACATACACTGTAATTACATTGCGAGGAGAGGTGGCGGGTGTTTAGCGGGGGGGGGGGGGGGGGGGTGTCTTCGGCAATGTGTGGAGGCCCGACGGGAAGCTCTGGGGGTCTCCTTATTAAAAGGCAACCCCCAGATGCAGCAGTGACGTGCGTTAGCATGTTTAGACCTGCTCTTTGCAAGTCTAAGCTAAGATTCATTTGTGTGGGAAGCATGAAAAATGCAACTGGATCGCTGGGTGGGAGCATCACCTAATTTGAAGGATACCTGAAGTGACATGATGAGACAGATATGTGTATGTACAGTGCCTAGCACACAAATAACTATGCTGTGTTCCTTTTTTTCTTTCTCTCCCTGAAAGAGTTAAATATCAGGTATGTAAGTGGCTGACTCAGTCCTGACTCAGACAGGAAGTGACTATAGTGTGACCCTCACTGATAACACTGATAAGAGATTCCAACTATAAAACACTTTCCTAGCAGAAAATGGCTTCTGGGAGCAAGAAAGAGATAAAAAGGGGATTTTCTTATCAGTGAGGGTCACATTGTAGTCACATGTCACTTCGGGAATCACCAGTGCTAATAGAATATGGCCCAGAGTGTGATGTAAAACTGCAAATGTGCCAATATTGCAATTTTATTAAAAAAAAAATAAAATAATAATAAGCTGTATAACTGAAAATAAAAACAATAGTATTATTCCAGTGAAAGTGCGCTCAATAGTGCAAATTATCTCTCATATATCTCAACCTATTTACAAACAGTGATAAATGGCATACAAATATCTTTTTTATATTACACCACCTCTATGCCTTCCACCTGTAAAAATAAAATCAAAAAATCCTGAGAGGGCACAAGCCCTTACACAGATATCACTACACCTCTATTGTCAGTCCACCTGTTCAATGGTGTGTGAATATATAAAGTTCACCTGTGAAAAAAAAAAAACATACATACAAAATTGTATATTGGATCGCTGTCCTTTATCACCAAACATACAAGTGTACCAGTCTCAGATTTCCACGGACACTGCGCTCTCAATATATTGTACCAATCCTTCAATTCTCTGTGCCTTTATACTCCAGATGTGGCCATAAAAAGAAACAAACAAACAAACAAAACATAGTGTTATTCTGTATATATCATATAATTCCACCACGTGTATTAGAAGTTCTCATGTGGTCCCACCACATACAGGTATCACAGCTCCTCACCCTCTGTGCTGGCTGCCACCCCACAGACAGCTTCTGTGTTTTCTACCAGTGATTTTGAATAATAGCTTTCACCATCCACCAAACTGTGTAGCACAATTGCCACCACGCTCTCCAGCCTCTCACCTTATCTTAATGCTGCCAGATTATAGGTCAGCCACAACGCTTAATCGATTCCAATCTCGCTGTATCCTCAGCAGTCTAGACCTCCATACTGTTCAGATTTCAGCAAGCTCAAGCCTAATGACTAAAGGGGAGTCTCCATAGCGTAAAGCTGTTGCTTTAATTTAAAACATTTAAAAGAATTGCACTCACATGCTTCCATAAAATAATGCGCATAATAGTATCCACAAGACGAGCAGTAGTCCACGTCCTTAAGCTCCGCCCAACGCGTTTCGTATCAAATACTCATCAGGGGCTGGAGCCGTTAGACCAATAGGCATCCTTTATACCCTAACTCCTCCTCCTTCCCAGCATGCTATCCCAAGCAGGCATCCAATCATCGGCATCTACCGTCTGCCTCATATGAAGCGTAATGGGACTTCCGATTGCGGGCTTCCGCCCTGTGCGTTCCAGCACATTCACTTCCGCAATGGCTTGCGTCCCATACACTTACTCACGTATCTATTACGTCAATGCGGCCAGGCATTAAAACTATGCACCCTGGAAGTTTAAATGTTGAGATAGACCTGAACTGTTACATTGCGAATGATTAGGGTATATATATATTTTGATATGGGTGGACTTCACGGGGTGGGAAAGGATATTGGTATGTAAGGAGCCTGAATATGTTACATTATGGGATATAGATATGTGTGTGGGCTAGGGAGGGGGGAGGGGATGCACATGTGGAAATATGGATTGTAGATAGGAGTCAATTGTCTAGAGAGGACACTGCTAGCCATGTGAGCGTTTGGTATGGAATCTGTCAGTCTGGAGACGTGGACAGTTTAAACTTAGGGGGGGGGGGGGGGGGGGGTGGTTTGATTCTAGTGAGAGAGAGAAGGGATAGTGAGAGCAGGACCTGTTGCACATCCGCCTGTTGCGGAAGTTGGTGGGTAGAACACAATGATGAGGGTGGAATAGACGCCCGCTTGGCCGCACTGGCGGTTAAGACATAGGAATTCTGGCCGCATACGCGCTTGGAACGCAAGCTGGGGGTAAGCTGTAATCAGAGTGACTGCGCATGCCTGGCCGCATTGACGTAATAGATACGTGAGTAAGTGTATGGGACGCAAGCCATTGCGGAAGTGAATGTGCTGGAACGCACAGGGCGGAAGCCCGCAATCGGAAGTCCCATTACGCTTCATATGAGGCAGACGGTAGATGCCGATGATTGGATGCCTGCTTGGGATAGCATGCTGGGAAGGAGGAGGAGTTAGGGTATAAAGGATGCCTATTGGTCTAACGTCTCCAGCCCCTGATGAGTATTTGATACGAAACGCGTTGGGCGGAGCTTAAGGACGTGGACTACTGCTCGTCTTGTGGATACTATTATGCGCATTATTTTATGGAAGCATGTGAGTGCAATTCTTTTAAATGTTTTAAATTAAAGCAACAGCTTTACGCTATGGAGACTCCCCTTTAGTCATTAGGCTTGAGCTTGCTGAAATCTGAACAGTATGGAGGTCTAGACTGCTGAGGATACAGCGAGATTGGAATCGATTAAGCGTTGTGGCTGACCTATAATCTGGCAGCATTAAGATAAGGTGAGAGGCTGGAGAGCGTGGTGGCAATTGTGCTACACAGTTTGGTGGATGGTGAAAGCTATTATTCAAAATCACTGGTAGAAAACACAGAAGCTGTCTGTGGGGTGGCAGCCAGCACAGAGGGTGAGGAGCTGTGATACCTGTATGTGGTGGGACCACATGAGAACTTCTAATACACGTGGTGGAATTATATGATATATACAGAATAACACTATGTTTTGTTTGTTTGTTTGTTTGTTTCTTTTTATGGCCACATCTGGAGTATAAAGACACAGAGAATTGAAGGATTGGTACAATATATTGAGAGCGCAGTGTCCGTGGAAATCTGAGAAAATAAAAACAAGACTATTTTCTTTGCTTCTACTGTTTTACTGTATTCATTATCCTACTACACATACAATGTTTCTTGGCTGATTAAGCGCTTCATAAAACAGGACAGTATTCGACCCAGTTGGGTCGAATAGCCCAGAGAAGCTCTTTTGCAGAGATAACTGATGTTATTTTTTAACTGTTTCTGTACTGGAAAAATAGTATGAGACTATTTTCTTTGATACGAACGTTCTATTTCTTAGCTATACTACCCATACAATTCATTATCTCAGCTACAGGTTTTCTTTTAAAGTTATCATTTCATTTATATGAATGTTGTTTTAGGCTGTATTTGACAGGAAACATTCCTTACATTTTTCCCAAAAGCACACTGATTGGCCCGATAGGCTGTTATCACTTCCTAGTGCACACCCTAAAAGGGGTTATGCGTTAGGAGTGGATATTAGCCTAAGGAGTTAATTTACACTCTATACACACACACACACACACACACACACACACACACACACACACACACACTTGCAAAAGTATTCGGCCCCCTTGAAGTTTTCCACATTTTGAGTTTAGGCGGACGGCCTTGTCTTGGTAGGTTTACAGTTGTGCCATTTCTGAATGATCGCTTGTACAGTGCTCCGTGGGATGTTCAATGCTTTGGAAATATTTTTGTAGCCTAAGCCTGCTTTACATTTCTCAATAACTTTATCCCTGACCTGTCTTGTGTGTTCTTTGGACTTCATGGCGTTGTTGCTCCCAATATTCTCTTAGACAACCTCTGAGGCCGTCACAGAGCAGCTGTATTTGTACTGACATTAGATTACACACAGGTGCACTCTATTTAGTCATTACCACTCATCAGGCAATATCTATGGGCAACTGACTGCACTCCAAAGGGGGCTGAATAATTACGCACACCCCACTTTGCAGTTATTGATTTGTAAAGACAACTTTACTTACGGTAACGTCTTTTCCAGTAGTCAGAAGGACAGCACCCCTGGTGAGACTTGTCTCCCTCCCAATCGTGGACAGGAACTGCAAAAGAAAAGATTTGCATAACAAATTGGCAGCCATACATAAGCCACTATCTTACCACCAGTAACTCAGTTAATACAATAGATGACACGGACCGCATAGATGCTTACTTACATAATTATTATTCCACCCAAAAGAAGGGCGGGTTGCAGGGGTGCTGTCCTTCTGACTACTGGAAAAGACGTTACCGTAAGTAAAGTTGTCTTTCCCAGAACGTCATTGGACAGCACCCCTGGTGAGACGATGTACAAGATATAGGATCTAGGGAGGGACCACTGCCTGCAGCACCTTCCTTCCAAATGATAAGTCTGCTGCAGCCGAGATGTTTAGGCGATAATGTTTCACAAAAGTGTTCTGACTTGACCAGGTAGCAGCTCTGCATATCTGTTCTATAGATGCCCCTGCCCTCTCTGCCCAGGAGGTTGATATTGCTCTTGTAGAATGAGCTCTGATTGGAGAGATTAAATGCTTTCCTTGAACCTGATATGCTGATGTGATAGCCTGTTTTATCCATCGTGCCAGCGTTGCTTTGGAAGCTTTGTTGCCTCTTTGTTTTCCAGCAAAAAGGGTGAACATTGCGTCAGTTTTCCTCCAGGAACTTGTTCTTTCCATGTAGTGTATAAGACATCTCCTTACGTCAAGGGAATGGAGTCTCCTTTCCTTTTCATTACTAGGATTCTCGCAAAAGGAGGGCAGGAAGATCTCCTGATTTCTGTGAAAAGAGGAAACTACCTTGGGTAGAAAGGCTGCATCAGGACGTAATGTTATTCTATCCTCTGAAATGGTGCAATAAGGCTCTCTAATGGATAGTGATTGTAATTCACCAATTCTCCTGGCTGAAGTAATTGCCAGCAGGAAAATGGTCTTTAAGGTAAGAAATTTTTCCGAAATTTGCGCTAATGGCTCAAACGGAGCCTCACACAAACCCTGTAAAACAATGTTTAAATCCCAAGCAGGTACTTTTGTTTTAATTGCTGGCTTAAGTCTCTTTAAAGCCTGAAAAAAACGAACAATTAGATTTTCCTCTGCCAGTCGTTTTTCTAAAAACACACTAAGAGCAGATACCTGTACTTTCAGGGTGCTGATACTAAGACCTTTCTTATATCCACACTGAAGAAATTCCAATACGGATTTAAGAGATGAATTGTTAAAGGATCTTTCCCTACACCAATCGTTAAATATTCTCCAGGCTTTTTGGTATATTTCTCGAGTCACTTTTTTTCTACTCTGTATCAAAGTTTCTGATAGTTCATCTGAAAACCCTTTGGACTTCAGGATGCCCCATTCAGGTTCCAAGCTGAAAGGTGAAGCATGTGTAAGTTCGGATGCCATACTGGACCCTGAGATAGCAAGTGTGGCAGAGGAGGAAATATTATCGGATCTGTTACTGCTAGTGCCCTCAGTGACGTGAACCATGGTTTTTTTGGCCACAGTGGAGCTATTAAGATTACTCGAGCCTTGTCCTGTATAATCTTCTTTATCACTCGTGCTAGCAACGGAACTGGAGGAAATGCATAAATCATTACTTCCCCCCACTTGATCGAGAAGGCATCTACTTTCCATGGTAGATCTTCTGGAAACAGGGCACAAAATTGTTGGCATTTCGTATTCACTTTCCTTGCAAACAAGTCTATTTTTGGGCAGCCCCATTGTAACGTCACCTGCTGGAATATTTCCTGATCTAATGACCATTCGTTCGCATCCAACCTCTTCCTGCTGAGGTAGTCTGCCAGTTGGTTTGAGGTTCCTTTTAAGTGTGTCGCTGTTAAGGATGAGAGATTCCTTTCTGACCAAAATAGGATCCTCGTCGTCTTTTCCCATAAGGATTGACTCCTCGTACCCCCTTGTTTGTTTAGGAAAGCCACCACACTCTGATTGTCCGTCCTTATCCTCACATGAGACTTCTTGATTTGGGGCCCGAAATGTAGTAAAGCTTCCACACTGCTTGCAGTTCTCTGTTGTTTGATGACTGTGAACTGATCGTCATACTCCAGGCTCCCTGGGCCGGTTGAGAATTGAAGTGGGCTCCCCAACCCCATAAACTGGCGTCGGTTGTAATTGTATTCTGATGAGGAAAACTCCACAGACGACCTGGAGATAGATGATCCAGCTGTTTCCACCAAAGCAGAGAAGCCTTTGTACTCTGTGGAATGACGATTTTCTTGTCCAGTGACGTCATAGACCTGTTCCAAGATTTTAGTATCCACATCTGTAAGAATCTTGCATGGAACTGCCCCCACTGGATTGCCGGAAAAGAAGAAGTTAGAAGACCTAGAAGTGCCATGGCCTTTCTTAGCGATATGCTTCTCAATTTCTGAAACGAGAGAACATTGTCAATAATAGCACTGATCTTCCTATCAGGTAACAACAATTTCTCCTTTCTAGTAGAAATAATGAAACCCAAAAAACTCTAAGGATTGGAAAGGAACTAGGGCAGACTTTTCCCAATTAATCAACCAACCCAAATCCTGGAAGAAGCTCAAAGTTGTAGTTATCTGATCAAAAACGGATTTCTCAGAAGACCCCCATAATAAAAAATCATCAAGGTAACCGACAATATTAATCTGTTTTAACCTGAGAAGGGCTAGTACCTCAGACATAACCTTGGTGAATAGCCATGGAGCTGAAGATAATCCGAAAGGTAAGGCATTAAACTGAAAATGTCTTACCTCTCCTTCCATCCACACGGCGAACCTTAGGTATTGTTGGCAGGACAAATGGATTGGCAGATGAAGATATGCATCCTTCAGGTCTAGAGATGCCAAGAAGTCGTCTTTCTGTAAGAGATGAACTACAGATCGGATATTGTCCATCCTGAACTTTCTGTATTTGACCCTCAGATTTAGTTTCTTTAGATTTAGAATAAATCGATAGGTTCCCTGAGGTTTCTTCACCAGGAAGACTGGGGAGTAGAATCCCTGTTCTTTTTGGCATGCTGGAACCTGACGAATTACCCTTTTCTGCAGAAGTGACCTTATTTCTGATTGAAGGGCTATTCTTAAAGATGGGTCTTTTGGACAAGGGGTTAGGACAAAATTTTGAGGGGGAGGCTGCTCGAACTCTATTTTGTAACCTTCTAATATTATATTCAGTAACCACTGATTGCTGAACAGTTGTTGCCATTTTTCGAAATAGTTGGTGACTCTCCCCCCCACTGGAATGATGGCGTCATTGCTTGTTTGTCTTTTTGGTATTAGTAGAGGTATTGGGGGGTCTTTGTTGTCTATAAGGGGCCCATCTTCTACCCCTGGAAGATTTGTTATCCGCTTCATTTTTGGCGGGGGCCCGAAATGGCCGCTTATTTTGAAAAGGGCGCTTCCTTGGGAAATTCTTATTATTATCCGCTGTACGATCTAGTGTATCGTCCAGCTTTGAACCAAACAGCAGATTACCTTCACAGGGGATACCACAAAGCTTAGATTTTGAGGAAGTATCCCCATTCCAGGTCTTAACCCATACTCCCCTTCTAGCCGAGTTGACTAGCGCCGTGGTTCGGGCTGCCAACTTTACTGTATCATCTGCCGCATCAACCATGTAATTTGAGGCATTCGTAATTTTTGGGAAGTCATTAAGAATTTCTTCCCTAGAAACTCCATTAGCAATCTTAAATTGTAGGTCTGATAGCCAAGTTTTCAGAGAACGACTAACTGCTGTTGATGCCACAGCCGGTTTGAAAGTTAATGAAGCCGACTCCCAAGCCCTACGCAAAACATTATCCATTTTTTTGTCTATTGGATCTTTTAGGTTACCGAAGTCTTCAAACAACAGGTCTGAGTTACTGGTGGTAAGATAGTGGCTTATGTATGGCTGCCAATTTGTTATGCAAATCTTTTCTTTTGCAGTTCCTGTCCACGATTGGGAGGGAGACAAGTCTCACCAGGGGTGCTGTCCAATGACGTTCTGGGAAAAAATGTTTGGAATCATGTATGATTTTCGTTCCACTTCTCACGTGTCCACCACTTTGTGTTGGTCTTTCATGTGGAATTCCAATAAAATTGATTTATGTTTGTGGCAGTAATGTGACAAAATGTGGAAAACTTAACTTCAAGGGGGCCGAATAATATATATATATATATATATATATATATATATATATATATATATATATATATATATATATATATATATATATATATATATATATATGCTGGAGGATTTAGTTTTTGCTCAGGGAGTATTATTTTTATATTGATGGCACTGTTGGGTCAGGTGTCCTTTATTCTGCTATTAAAGAGAATCTGTATTGTTAAAAATCGCACAAAAGTAAACATACCAGTGCCTTAGGGAACATCTCCTATTACCCTCTGTCACAATTTCGCTGCTCCTCGCCGCATTAAGAGTAGTCAAACAGTTTTAAAAAGTTTATTTATAAACAAACAAAATGGCCACCAAAACAGGAAGTAGGTTGATGTACAGTATGTCCACACATAGAAAATACATCCATACACAAGCAGGCTGTATACACCCTTCCTTTTGAATCTCAAGAGATCATTTGTGTGTTTACCTTCTATCCCCCTGCAGCTATCATCCACTGAATATTAGTGACAGGCTGATTGTTTCTTTCAGCAGACAGCTCTGTGTCTGTAATTCCTCAGCATGTGACAGCCCAGCCAGCTCAGAGGACGATTTATCCAGCTTGTAAAAGGCAAGCTCTCTTCTCTCACTGACAAGAGAGCAGAGAGGCTGCCTAATGTAAATAACACACACGGGAGTGTGCATAGAGGGGGCGTGGAGGGGGGGGGGCATGCATAACAGATCAACAACACTGAAGAACTTGGCAGCCTTCCAGACACAGGGCGACAAGTCCGACAGAGGAAAGATACATTGATTTATTACAGAGACAGTGATAGTAGAAAGTGCTGCAGTAAGCCAGAGCACATTAGAATAGGTTTAGGAACTTGTAGGATAGTAGAAAAAAGGATGCATTTTTTGTTACAGGATCTCTTTAAGTAGTAGAATTGTGTTTTCTCTTACCACAAGTACTGTTACGGAAGCAATCCCTGCCTTCTTGGTCACAGCTCCTCTCCTGTCTATGTGGCTCTTCCTCTGCACAGCTTTTCTCTTCTCTTCCTTCGTATTCTCCCCGATCACCGGACCACTTTTTGGTTTGATTGTTGGAACATTTCTTGGTTTAATTTTTGCAAACAAACTAGTAGACATCCGGGGTCTCCCTCTTCTTTTCTGTCCAGCAACGGCATTTGGCGTTTCCTTCTTCACCTGCAGGGAGAAAGCAGGAAATCTGTAGAAGATAGACAAATCTTTCTGCTCACATCCTCTCCTTTTTTCTGGACTGCCGCATGTAAATCCTACGCCGCACTTGTGGCTGTCTAAGCTTGATGCGGCGTAGGATTTGAACCACCTGTCATTTTCGCTCCTGACGCCATCATGCACACCCGAGAGGGGAGATTAAGCTGTCACATGACAGCTGACATCTCCCCTCAGTGATCAGGAGCCATCGCGATTGGCTCCAGATCACGTGATCACTACGATCGCCAGCGGATCGTAGTGATCACTGTTACAGCAGTGGTGGTAGGAGAAAAAGAGGATCCACTCACCTTCCTGATGTTCCCCCGGCGATCGTTGCTCCCCTCCACTCTGGCCGGCATCCCTGCTCGCTCTGACGTGTCGGGTCGCGGGCCAGAGCGGAGAGGTCTACAGCTGCTCATTACTGGAGCCTGGGAGGTGAGTAAAGGCTGCTAGCTACAGGGGGGGCACCTGGCCACACTGGGGACACCATGCCCAGCAAGCCCTACCAGGAATCCAGCTGCCTGAAGCCCCCACAACCACCCCCAATGCGCCCCCCGCATGTAAAATGGTATGGTCCTTAATGGGGGATAGGCAGCTGGTCCACAAAGGGTGAAAGGATAAGCGAGGTGACAAAATAAAACTAGCTTTACTTACCTGGTGCTTCTTCTAGCCCCTTCAAGTCACGTGTGTCCATCGCTACAGTTCCGGTCTTCTCCTGTCTCCTGCTGGCAGTTTCGGAAGATTCCCGATTCCCAATGGGTCGGCACCAGCCACCGATGGGTGGCGATCTTCAGAAGCTGACGGCGGGACACCTGAGAAGACCGGAGCTGCAGGGAGGGTCACACGTGACTTCTAGGGGCTGGAAGAAGTCTCAGGTACGTAATATAGATTTATTTTGTTGCCTTGCTTGTCCTTTCAAGGACCACTATGGCTAAACATTGTAACATCTGACCGGTTTTGGAAATAAAATCCCGAGAATCCCCCATGAGGAGATGGACTAGTCCACAGACCTGTCAGATTTTTTCTTGCCTCCTGTAGGTGACAACAAGATAGGAGAAAAGTAAATTATAGTGCAGTTTACCATGGAACAAATGTACATTTTATGCATATGTATACGCATGCATTTCGAATTTAAATTTTTTTTTTGCGATAGTGGTCCTTTAAAGATAACTTTCTGAATTGTAGTATTATTAATGAAGTGCATTTGTTAAAGAACAAGCGACACCCATGCTTACCTAAAAATAAAAAAAACACATATATAAGTAGATAAATACAACTTCTACTTACATAACAGATGTATTGTGCTATCCACGTACTGATTCCTGTGAATTTTATAATGGAAAAGCAGAGAATCCTATTCTAGGCAATGGCCATCTTGCCAAGCTAATGCTGACATCATATCCTCCCTGACTCTTGTTTTGCCCCCTCCCTTCTCTTGCTCATTGTGTATTCATTAGCTGCCCTCCTCCCAGAGTCTTCAGGCACTCCCACTGAGGTGTATACTAGGAACTGCACTGTCTCCCCCCCCCCTTCCAATCGCTGAGTCACCTCAGCCTTACTTGTAAACAGAGGGTGTTTCTGATAAGCAGCTAGGAAGGGAAATAAATGGAAAAGGAGGAATATATTATAGATAAAAAGAACTCCCAGCATGCAACTGTTTGGCAATGGCTACTAAAGGGCCAGTGCTCCTTAAGTATGTGATAACTCTAAACCATAACAGCAGAACAAGTTTTGCAAGCTTTGAATGCAGGATTAGCATCTTTATCCCTTAATACACTCAGACCAGTTGCTGTTGAAATTTGATTTTTATGGTGACAATACCGCTTTAATCAATGTGAAAAGGTTCAGAGGGCCCCATTACCAGTTCACGCAGCTGCCTGTGTGGAAGGCAACCTGTGATGAGGAGAAGCAGGACCCTCTTCTCGGGATGAGAAGTAGAGGGAAAGAAACACAGGGACAACAGAAGCCCAAACTGGCGCAGTATCATTAAGAGATGCTAGACAATACTGTACACAAAGTGGAGTAATACTCACAAGGGCGGGTCGCTGGTCAGGCAACCATTTGTATACACATGTGGGGAAGTACTGAACCCACTCAGGCTTGAAACTTCAAACCTGGTCACCGCTCTCAAAAATGTATTTTAAATTGTAATAATAAAATGTTAACCCCCCACTGGGGTAAAAACAAGTAAAAAGAAAAAAAAAACAATAGGCACCCCCAAAAAATATAAACGATTAAAATCAATTAAAGGAGAAGGCAAGTGTAGGCTTATCTTCAATGAATCACTTTAATTCTGACAAAAACAAACAAACAAAAAAAAAAACCGCGGTTCCTGTAGCCGATTCCTCGGGTCAATAAACAGTGCCCGCTCTGCAAGCCTGCAATGGATCTAGCATTCTACGAAGTCAGTCACACTGTTGGTGTGTAAAATATGTCAACTTCTAAAAGTTAAAATAAGAATGAAAGGTAATCTCTTACCTCTGACGACAAAAACACTAGCAGTACTAGAAAAGTATTTAAAGAGACACTGAAGCGAAAAAAAAATGATGATATTATGATTTGTATGTGTAGTACAGCTAAGAAATAAAACATTAAGATCAGATACATCAGTCTAATTGTTTCCAGTACAGGAAGAGTTAAGAAACTCCAGTTGTGTTATCTCTATGCAAACAAGCCATTAACTCTCCGACTAAGTTAGTCGTGGAGAGGGCTGTTATCTGACTTTTATTATCTCAATTGTTCCTGGACTATTTACTTTTCCTCTGCCAGAGGAGAGGTCATTAATTCACAGACTGCTCTGAAAGACTCATTTTGAATGCTGAGTGTTGTGTAATCTGCACATATTATAGAATGATGCAATGTTAGAAAAAACACTATATACCTGAAAATAAAAGTATGAGAATATTTTCTTTGCTGCTAATCTTCTTGTAATTATTCATAGTACACAACCAATTCACTATATCATATTTTTTTTTTTCGCTTCAGTGTCTCTTTAAGCAAAACACAAAATAGACAACGCATTTCATAGGTACTATCCCGCTTCCTCAGGTCAATATACAGTGCCTTGCAGCAAGGTGAATATGATATGGGCACCTGTGATCTAAATCATCTGGATAGCCTATTCACCTTGCTGCAAGGCACTGTGTATTGACTCGAGGAAGCGGCTAATACCCCTGAAATGCGGTGTCTATTTGGTGTTTTGAATGAATACTTTTCCGGTTTTGTCGTCAGGGAGGTAAGAGACTTCTTGGTAAAAAAACAACAACAAAAAAAACAAAACACGGGGCTCACTGAACTCTCTCTGCACGGATCTGTCTCTCTCACCTTTTGCACAGCTGTCCAATCGCTGCAGCCTACTCGCCCTGCTGTCAGTATGACAGCAGAGCTTCATGAGCTGGCCAGGAGCCGATTTCAGATCCTGACTCTGTGAGCCAGTGAAAGTTGTCTGACTTCTGTACCAATGATCTGCCTCTAATACTATAAGTCACTGACCCAGAATGAGCTGCAGATCAGATGCTGTGACGCCACTTGCTGCATGCTTATTACAGATGTATGGCTCAAACACAACTAAAACCAAAAACTCAGCATGACAGCCAGGCAACTGGCACTGTTTATAAGGGAATGACGATGGCAGCCTCCATATTCCACTCTCTTCAGGTTCCCTTTAAGGACTCATTCACTATATAGGCAGGTTTTTACCAAAATTGGAAAAAAAAAACATTTAAGCTCATAGGACATGGTAATAAATGGGCTCATACATATCTAATGATGCATTTTTTTCATTCAGGGGTAAAATAAAACTTGAAACTTGCAGCTTTTCTCAGCACATCGTTAGTATTTTCCTATTAAAATGTATCGTATTGAAGTAATCCTAAAGCGACACTGGAAAAAAGTCACAGTGGCGGACAAAGCCAGCAGCGGGCCCGTGTGGAATAAATGAATAAATTAAAGAGTGTGGTCATGGCCATTACAGATCACGATTGGATCAAATTATGTCAATAACATAACAGTACATGAACCTGGGTTGCATTCTGTAGGCACCGTATCAGGCCTTGTTCCCATTGCGTTCGGCTCGCGTGTCCGTCTGCAGTGGGCTTTTTTTAACCACTTAAGGACCAGGGGATTTTGCACTGATCGGTGCTGCGTGGGCTCTACAGCCCGCAGCACCGATCAGGAATGTAGCAGGGCGATCAGACTTCCCCCCCTTTTTTCCCCACTAGGGGGATGTCCTGCAGGGGGGGTCTGATCGCCGCCGGCTACTACTGATTTGCGGGGGGGGGGGGCTCCTCAAAGCCCCCCTCCGCAGCGTTTTCTGGGCTCCCCGGCTTTCCCTTCCTCTACCTTTTTTCCTGAGCGGCGCAGGATGGAATCCCGTCCTGCGCCTGATAGGATAGGCTTCTGCCTATCAGATGACGGCGATCCCCGGCCAATCAGAGGCCGGGGATCGCCGATCTACGTCACGGCACTGCTGCGCAGCAGCGCCGTGTGATGTAAACAGCGGGGATTTCTTCCCTGGATGTTTACATTATGCGTGCGAGCCGCGATCGGCGGCTCGCACACTGTTCACGGAGGCAGTCTCCGTGAACTAGCATGGAAAAGCCGCTCGATCGAGCGGCCGTTTCCATGCTATACCACTAACGACCCGCCGACGCCTATCGGCGTTAGGCGGTCGTTAAGTGGTTAAAGCGTTTCCCAGCAATTTTCTGCGCGTTCGCTTGTTTTTGTAAGCGCTTTTGCAGAGTGCTTATGTCTTTTGAGCCCGAAAAAATAAACAATGTATTTTTTTTGTAAAAAACGCTCACGCAATCACTTGCCAAAACGATTTTTTGAGCGTTTTGCGTTTTTCCTATACATTCCATTGAGGCAATTTGCCTAAAAAATGGCCCAAGCACCGCTTTTCTAAACGGATCGTAAACGAACAGCTCAGATATGAACTCTCATAGAGAATCATTGCACAAGCACTTTCAAACTTAAAGTTTTACAAAAACTCCTATAATGTGAACGAGGCCTTACTGTGGCACACATTTTATACTTATGTCTATGACTGGGCCACAGGCAATTACCACTGTTACTCATGAGTTACTTCAGAAGATCCTAAAGGTTAATCATGCGCTAACTGTGGTGTACTCGCACAGGCCTATGTCCACCTCTGGATACTCACCAGAGACCAGTGAAGGAACCTTGGGTTCCCGCTTTTCTTCTCTGCCTTGTTATTATCTTCAGGTCTCCTACAAAGTGGACCTGGATGATTTTTTTTAAGTGGACCTGGATGATCTTTTTTAAGTGGACCTGGATGATCTTTTTTAAGTAGACCTGGATGATCTTTTTTGCCGAAGAGGTCTACGATTCCACTCCCATAGAAGAATGGTGTCCGTCTTGCTCGTTTCTCTGGCAACACCACGTTATTGGTGGTTGTGGGACGTGACCTCACCAACAACTCCTTTCTCTTTATGTTTAGGGCTTCATGTTGAGTTTCAGGAAGAGCTACTGTTATCCTTGAGTGCATTGTTTCTTCAGTAGCTTCAATGTTTGTTGAACTTTTTGAATTAGCGATCTTTGGGATATCTGCAGCTTTGGTCCTGATTAAAGGTGGTCGGCCTGGTCCTTTTTTATTTGGCATGGCTAAGCCGTCTTGTTTAACGCTGTGTAGTTCAAGTTTTACTTCTTTTTGGTGGATGACTCTAACTTTGTTTTTGCTTCCCGGAGGGCGCCCCGGTCCTCTTTTCTGTGAGATGTCTGACGATACCACGAAAGGTTTTGAGTCAATCATTGTGGACTTGCCTGAAATAAGGTCCACTGTCTCTGAAGAGTGTTGGCACCTCACACCTATCTTGGTAGAGAGGACTCTGTAAAACAAAGAACAGCTTTATGGTACTGGGCATCTGGTATTTCAGAAGAATAAAAAAAATGCCACGTTAAACTACTTGAATTCATTGTTTTTTATTGAACATAAGCATCAAATGTCCAATGAATATCTGGTCATGAGAAATTCAAAAAGTGAGACCCAAAAGGAGAAAGGGGGGGGGGTCTGCTTTCAGTTTCAGAAGCAACAACAAAATAAGAAATATCATTTTTGATCAAGGGTCAAACTACAAGAAATCAAGAAATGTTGCAAGGATCAGTTTGTGATTGATGAAGGGCTTAAAGCGGGTCCAAGATTAAAAACTATAACAAGTAACTTGTCTATATAGCTTATCTAAAGTTTAGATAGTTTACACAGAAAATCTAGCTGCAAACAGCTTCAACAGTTTATGATGATTTATTCCTGTGATACAATGAGAGCGGCCATATTCTGTTTGTCATCAATACACAGGTAATCTGCAACTGCATCTCCACCCCTTAGCCTGTGAAAAATCCACTCCCCCCTCCCCTCTGCCTCTGAAATCTCTGGCTAGTAACCTCCTCCTCCTGCCCAGACTGAGCTCCCATAAGCCCTTGCTACATGGGACTGAGTGCCTTGGCGTTTCGAAGAAGCTGTGGGCGAGGCTTGTTTAGTTTATAGGGAATTAGACTATTAAAACAAAAAAAAGTATGTGGCTTGAAGAATGCCCTATAAACTATATGAAAGGAACACAATTATGCAATGAGTAAAAGTTCATCTCGGATCCACATAAGCATTGAACAGCTGCATGGGCGAGAGGGCGGCACACAGCTGCATGGGCGAGAGGGCGGCACACAGCTGCATGGGCGAGAGGGCGGCACACAGCTGCATGGGCGAGAGGGCGGCACACAGCTGCATGGGCGAGAGGGCGGCACACAGCTGCATGGGCGAGAGGGCGGCACACAGCTGCATGGGCGAGAGGGCGGCACACAGCTGCATGGGGGAGATAGCAATACACATGGGGGGATAGCAGCACACAGCTGCATGGAGGAGATGGCAGCACACAGCTGCATGGGGGAGAGGGCAGCACACAGCTGCATGGGGGAGATGGCAGCACACAGCTGCATGGGGGAGATGGCAGCACACAGCTGCATGGGGGAGATGGCAGCACACAGCTGCATGGGGGAGCGGAGCAGCGCTTTTCAGCGCTGTTAGATTTAAGCGCAGCCGGCGCCTCCATAGACTACAATAGGAATCACTCCTATTGCAGCGCTCAGTGAGTAACGTCAGGTCCGTCAGAAGACAAAGCCGAGGTTGCTTAAAAAACACAATAATTCGGCCTCCAGCAATCGCTGGAAGCCGAATTATTTCATTCCCCCACTATCCATGTCGGCCTGGAGGGGGGATAGTAATTAAAACGGCCCGGACTTGTGCAGAAGCAGGATCAGCCATATACCGCTGAATCCTGCGCCCAAGTCTACCGGCGCCGATTTCAAATGTACTCTGGGGGAGATAGCAGCACACAGCTGCACGGGGGAGATAGCAGCACACAGCTGCACGGGGAGATGGCAGCACACAGCTGCAAGGGGGAGATGGCAGCACACAGCTGCAAGGGGGAGATGGCAGCACACAGCTGCACGGGGGAGATGGCAGCACACAGCTGCACGGGGGAGATGGCAGCACACAGCTGCACGGGGGAGATGGCAGCACACAGCTGCACGGGGGAGATGGCAGCACACAGCTGCACGGGGGAGATGGCAGCACACAGCTGCACGGGGGAGATGGCAGCACACAGCTGCAAGGGGGAGATGGCAGCACACAGCTGCAAGGGGGAGATGGCAGCACACAGCTGCACGGGGGAGATGGCAGCACACAGCTGCACGGGGGAGATGGCAGCACACAGCTGCACGGGGGAGATGGCAGCACACAGCTGCACGGGGGAGATGGCAGCACACAGCTGCACGGGGGAGATGGCAGCACACAGCTGCACGGGGGAGATGGCAGCACACAGCTGCACGGGGGAGATGGCAGCACACAGCTGCACGGGGGAGATGGCAGCACACAGCTGCACGGGGGAGATGGCAGCACACAGCTGCACGGGGGAGATGGCAGCACACAGCTGCACGGGGGAGATGGCAGCACACAGCTGCACGGGGGAGATGGCAGCACACAGCTGCACGGGGGAGATGGCAGCACACAGCTGCACGGGGGAGATGGCAGCACACAGCTGCACGGGGGAGATGGCAGCACACAACTGCACGGGGTAGATGGCAGCACACAGCTGCACGGGGGAGATAGCAGCACACAGCTACAAGGGGTAGATAGCAGCACACAGCTGCATGGGGGAGATGGCAGCACACAGCTGCATGGGGGAGAAGGCAGCACACAGCTGCATGGGGGAGATGGCAGCACACAGCTGCATGGGGGAGATGGCAGCACACAGCTGCATGGGGGAGATGGCAGCACACAGCTGCATGGGGGAGATGGCAGCACACATGGGGGAGATAGCAGCACACAGCTACAAGGGGTAGATAGCAGCACACAGCTGCATGGGGGAGATGGCAGCACACAGCTGCACGGGGGAGATAGCAACAAGGGGTAGATAGCAGCACACAGCTGCACGGGGTAGATAGCAGCACACAGCTGCATGGGGGAGATGGCAGCACACAGCTGCACGGGGGAGATAGCAGCACACAGCTGCATGGGGGAGATGGCAGCACACAGCTGCACGGGGGAGATAGCAGCACACAGCTGCACGGGGGAGATGGCAGCACACAGCTGCACGGGGGAGATGGCAGCACACAGCTGCATGGGGGAGATGGCAGCACACAGCTGCATGGAGGAGATGGCAGCACACAGCTGCACGGGGGAGATGGCAGCACACAGCTGCACGGGGGAGATGGCAGCACACAGCTGCACGGGGGAGATGGCAGCACACAGCTGCATGGGGGGAGATGGCAGCACACAGCTGCATGGGGGGAGATGGCAGCACACAGCTGCACGGGGGAGATGGCAGCACACAGCTGCATGGGGGAGATAGCAGCACACAACTGCATGGGGGAGATAGCAGCACACATGGGGGAGATAAGAGAAGTCAGTACAAACCTGCAGAGTGAGCTCTGTCCTGCTTGCTGTACATCAGCCTATGCTGCTCTGAGCTCTGATCATACTGTCCGCTCTCCTCTCTGCTTCCTTCTCCCCACTTCCTCTTCCTCCACATAGCACACGCCTTCTCTGTGTGTGTATATGTGTATACACAGTGTATATATTATATATACACAACAGTGACCGGGCTGCCACGTGCTCCCCCTCTGTGGGGGCGGGGAGGGGACGGAGACTGATGGGGGGGGGGGACACAAGTTGTGACATTCGATCTATCAGCCCGCCGCGTGTTTATTCCTATAGTATCACAGACTGACGAGCAGACACAAAACGGCTGCCGCTATATTGAGTCACCGCTAGATGGCGAACGAGGCAGCAAGCTGCGTGTTTATTCCCACCACAGACTGACATGCAGACATAAACCGGCTGCAGCTATGTTCTGTCACCGCTAGATGGCGGGCGCGGCAGAAGCTGCGTGCTTATTATACATGCATAATAAATACCAAGAGGATGTGAAAGCAATATGGAGGAATGTCAATTATAGCTCATGGTAAAGAAAGCAGGCGGCCTGGCAGACATTTTATACATACGGATACCCATTTTAGAAGAAATAATGCCTTATAAATGACTTAAAGAGGAACTGTAGTGAAAATAAAATAATTAATACACCTGCTTATTTTTTTATTTTTTTTTTACAATATACAGATTATTTGGTCAGTGTTTGCCTATTGTAAAATCTTTCCTCTAACTGATTTACATTCTGAAATCTATCACTGGTGGTGGCATATTTAGTCCTGTCAGGTGATCTCTGTGGAATGTTCGTTACTGAGCGTTCTATGCACTCAGGGAGATATTGCTTGCCTGGCAGTTGTATTTCCTACAATGCAACAAGATTCACAGACAGCAAACTGTCAGGACCATGGTCATGACATCACACTGTGGGAGGGGTTTCACCACAATATCAACCATACACAGCCCTCCCCCCTCGATGATTTATTGGCGAAAAGGTAAAGATTCCTCTTGGAAGAGGGGGTATCAGCTACTGATTGGGATGAAGTTCAGTCCTGGGTTACAGTTTCTCTTTAAAAAGCCCAATACATTGATCCCCTTTGGCCAATGATGGGTTAAGATGAAATTGGGCCTGAAGCAAGGTAGTAGCTTTGGCTCAACCTGATCGTCCTTTTGGCAATTTGAGGTGGGGGACGGGACAAATATTGTGGTAGCTGGGCCCCCTGACACCATCTAGGCCCAGGCACATGCCTAGGTTGCCTCGTGGATGATCCTGCTCTTCTTTCAGCACCATGTTGGTGCTCGTGCAGCGCTTAAGTGCTGGGGTGGATATGGGTGATCCTATAAATGAGTTGGAAAGGGTTAAAAGTCAGCACCACCTTCGACTGTTATAAGACAAGAAAAATGGACTTGTGTTAATTTTTCAAACACCATATTCACACTCTTGTTGTAGTTACCTTATGGAGCCACGGGGACAATAAAAGTGGAAATCCTTTCATTTTTATTTTGCAGTCTCAATTGGCTTCAGAGGGATAACACAGATTCTCTGGCAAGAATTTAGCAGTGTGGATGGCTGCCTCAATACGTTGTTAAATCCTGAGTCAAACAAACACAGAACATTTATATCACGCTTTTCTCCTGGCGGACTCAAAGCGCCAGAGCTGCAGCCACTAGGGCACGCTCTATTGGCACTAGCAGTGTTAGGGAGACTTGCCCAAGGTCTCCTACTGAATAGGTGCTGGCTTACTGAACAGGCAGAGCCGAGATTCAAACCCTGGTCGACGGTGGCAGAGCCCTTAACCACTACACCATCCAGATCATCTCAGGCTAATGTTCCCACACACAAGACACCGTCAGGCTGAACCACAGGAGCTGGTAGGACGATCCGCTCTGGGTACTATCTGAAGGGGGCAAACTGCTGGTGCTTTGGACTGATTTTCATGCACCGCGTATGCGCAACTGTGTGTGCCAAATTCCATGCATGTGCGTACAGAGCTCAGACCTGCAACACACATGCATGCCCAGGGCCGGATTTGTACTTTCCAGCGCCCTAGCCCAGCTGTCACCAACCGCCCCCCCCATTCTGTCCAACTCTGACTAGTTTGAACGGGCCCCCCTCTGTTTTGCTGCTTTGCCCCGTTTAACAAAGAAGCAGTGCATGCTCTGTCCACTCCATGTAATTTTGCGCTCCTGTCTGCATGCACAGCAGGCGATAGTGTTCTGGGCTTGCATACTTCAGAAATGATGCTCATGTATGAGCACTCAGCAGCACTTGTCAAGTACACATACCCATAACACTCCCTCGGCTCCTGTGCACCTGCATACAGGAGTGCAAAATCACAAGTAGCCCCAGTGGACATCGCTGCTTCTTTGTCCTCTGTGCAACTTGCTGCCGTCAGAGCCACAGATAGGGGACAGTGCAGCACAATGCAGAGAAGCCCATCCAAAACAGAGAACAGGTAAGTAGAAGGATCCGACACTACACACACTGGCATAGATGTAGTGTAATGCTAGGTACACATGATGCAATTTTCTGACAGATTTACTGTCAGGTCGATTATTTCCATCATAGTTTAAAAAAGGGGGGGTGAGCAAGCATAATCATGCCGTAAATATATGCAAAATAGGAACACAAGTGTGTCAAAAATCAGGGGGGCAAGGTCGTCGACCTAGCTGCAAGACTAAAAAACTAAGGGAGAAAAAGGGCACCCCCTATGGATATTGAGATATATATCAATGAAACAAATACTGGTACAAAAACCAAGAGTAGGTACAAACTCTCTCTTTATTAAGCCAATTAACAAACATTAAAAACAATTAAAAACAAGGCAACACCATGCCCAGCCCAAACAAGCCCCTTGTATAATAGGATATTGGCAATAAGCCCTGAACACAATCTGGAATACTGTATAAAGATTCTAAGTTGTTTTATCAAATGCAAAAATATTGTGTACAATTCCTGAGCTGCAGTGGTAATAATATTGCTGCGTCACAATAATGAATCAATAAATAAGAAAAAATAATAGGTGACACTGCACCACTGCAATACAACAAGAATGAAACACACATGAATCACTATACAGAAAAAATATATGTACAATAAAAGTCTCATCCATATAAGTGCAACACAATAATGTGTGATAATATGACCTCACAGAGGAAAATACAGTGCAAGTTTGATACAAACGATGAGATGAGAAGTAAATATACAAACAACTTGTAAAAAATCAGGTGAATAGCGTGGAGTTCAAGTGAAAAAGAAGAGGAAAAGCTTTTCCTCTTCTTTTTCACTTGAACTCCACGCTATTCACCTGATTTGGGCATCCAAATTTTTGCAGGTGGGCCCGGTGAGGTCTAATTACACCAATGTCTAGGTCAAGCATGGGCAAACTTGGCCCTCCAGCTGTTGAGGAACTACAAGTCCCACAATGCATTGCAGGAGTCTGACAGCCACAGTCATGACTCATAAAGGCAAATGCATTGTGGGATTTGTAGTTCCTTAACAGCTGGAGGGCCAAGTTTGCCCATGCCTGGTAGGTACACAATTCATACAAGGGCTTGTACCGCATAGAGCTGATACAGAATACTGCTGCCAGACTGTTAACCAACCAAACCCGTCACTGCCACATAACGCCAGTCCTGCACTCTCTTCACTGGCTACCTTTAAAATGGAGGGTCCTATTCGAGATCGGCCTACTGATATTTAAGCCGCTACATAATCTGGGCCCTGGATACTTAACAATAACAATAACAATAACAATAATATTTATATAGCGCTTTTCTCCCTGGGGACTCAAAGCGCTGTGACCCTGCATTATGCAGTCTCAAAGGCTAGGGAAAGAGGTGAGTTTTTTCGTTTTTTTTTAAAGCTGTCCAGAGAGGGAGCCTCTCGTACTGATTGTGGAAGTGAGTTCCATAGAGTAGGGGCTGCGTAGGAAAAGGCCCGAGCACCAAATGTTAAGTGTATCCTGGGAATAACCAGCTTCATCTTGTTGGCAGAGCGGAGGGTGCGTGAAGGGGCATAAAGTTCCAATAGATCCGCTATGTATTTGGGTCCCATGGGGTGTAGAGCCTTGAATGTCAGCAGGCAGATCTTAAAATTGATTCTCCATTTTACTGGCAACCAGTGAAGAGTTTGCAGTACTGGGGTGATGTGTGAGCTGCGGGGGGCATTGGCTAGGAGTCTGGCTGCAGCATTCTGTACTAGCTGTAAGGGGCGCAGAACCTTATCTGTAGATCCAATGAACAGGGCATTGCAGTAGTCTAGGCGGGAGGATACAAATGCGTGAACCAGGGCAGGTAGGTCTTCAGCTGGGATTAGGTGTCTTATTTTCGCTATATTTCTTAGATGGAAGAAGGAAGACTTGACGACAGCTGATACCTGCTGTCTGAGTTTTAGATTTCCATCCAGGATCACCCCAAGGTTTCGCACAGAGTCTTCATACTGTACAGTATCTCCCCCAATTGCTAGTTTGAGGTGGTGAGCGTTATGAACTTTATCCATCATGTGTGGACCACCTACCACCAACACCTCTGTTTTGTCAGAGTTCAGCCTCAGCCAACTGGTGTTCATCCAATTTTGTAAATCCACTAGACACGCATTTATGGATGCTGATGGGTCTTGGGTGCCAGGCTTGAAGGACAGATACAGTTGTGTGTCATCTGCATAACAATGGTATCCTAGGCCATAGTTCTGGATTATTTTGCCCAGTGGGAGCATGTAGACTGAAAGATATGTTGCAGCTGCGTAGCAGTCCCTGCAATTCTCAGATCCACTGGTTCTAATAATCTAGTCAGAGGCCCAGTGCACACCAAAAACCTTTAGCAGATTTGCAAAACACTAGAGGTTTTTGAAGCAGATTTTCAGAGGGATTCTAGGCATGTTTAGAGAGGTTTTCTAAACATGCCTGGAGCATTTCTGTGTAGCAGATTTCATATATTGTTACAGTAAAGCTGTTACTGATCAGCTACTGTAACAAAAACGCCTGGAAAACTGCTCTGATCTAGCGTTTTTCAGAGCGGTTTGAGCTTTTCCTTTCCTTTACATTGAGGCAGAAACACGTTTTCACAGGCAGCAGCGGTTTTGAAATCGCTACCAAAAACGCTTGGTGTGCACCAGGCCATACCCAGAGTCCACCTGAAAACTTTTGGTCCCAGAGCCTTCTGTCATGCTGCTCCTACGTTATGGAACTCCTCACCTCAGCAGATCAGATCAGCTCCATCTCTGGACGTGTTTAAAGCCACCTGTTCTGTTTGGCATTTGCAGAATTATAATTTTGTTGTGTTAATACTTCATCCTACTACCAATTACTGAATCTGAGAGAGCCTAAGCGCTTTGAGTCCTATAGGGGAAAAACGCTATAGAAATGTTATTGTTATATTCTGTTCTGAATTTGCAAAGTGAGATATAATATACTGTAAAAGCAAGACAAAATACTGTACATACTTTTTTTTGTTAATTAAAGTTAATGTTATTGAAGCATTCATACATAATTTTGGAGTGTTCCTCAAAAATATGTGTGTGTCTAAGTGAGACAATGTTTAGGTACCAATATATAGAGAGATTTTGGCAGCCGATCGACCAAAAGACACATCTCTCTCTCTGATTGTATCTGATTGGAGAGAAATCTGTTGGCCGCCTTAAACCAAAGGGCGATTCCTGATTGATTTCAGCATGGAATCTTGAAGGAATTGGCCTTATGATGCAGCTAGTTACGCCGCCCCCCCAACAACGCTGTTACGGATTTCCTATGGACTCTGGTATGCAGGGCTCAACATTTGACTATTGCACCTCCCCAAAAGTGATTGGCTGCTGCAATCACATGACAGCAGCAGTATGACTTCACCACTTGAACTGGATTCATATAAGTAAAACGTTCAAAGTTTTGAGGGGATAGTAATCTTCCTTAGGCCTCTTTTACACTGTACATTAAGGCTTCTTGCACACCAAGACGTTGTGTTAGGTGGCACGTTAAGGTCGCATAACGTGCACCTAACACAACGTATGGTGCTGCAAAAGCCGACGGTAGAGTGAGCCGCGTTAGGCTGCTCGATGCCCATAATATCTCCCAGAGTGGCGCTGATTGGCCAGCGGGACCACGTGATGCGGAGCGAGACACTCCGCATCACGTGGTCCCGCCGGCCAATCAGCGCCCGCCAGTGCAGTGAATATTAAGTAGCCATGTGCGCGGCTACTGTAGCTGGCTCTCCCCGCCTCCTCCGCCCCCCACTGCGCATGTGCAAACAGTCTAACGCGGCTATAGCCGCTCCAACGCCGTAGCATGCTGCACTTTGCACAGAACGTGCAGCGTTACATGTAACGCAACGTGGGCTGTGTGAACAGCCCACTTGTGTTACATTGCTGTGCGTTGGGGGAGCGTTACAGGCGCACTAACGTGCGCCTGTAACGTCTTGGTGTGCAAGCAGCCTTAAAGACTAATGCGTTTTAACTTTCCATAGCAGTGCATTGTGAAACACGCATAATGTGAACTCAGCCATAGGGAAACATGGGCATTACCTTGCATATCATTTGTCCTTTCAGTTATAACTGACAGCAACTGATATAGTGTAGGAGCCTTAGACCAATTTTACACTATAGTGGTGCGGTAATCGTGCGGCAGGGGAGCCTGCCGTCACATCACTGCACCACACAAATCCTTTTTCATATGATCTTGTGCCACGGTGCGGTGACAGGGTCATATGCATAGTCCCCCCCAGGCTAGTGACGCACTCCCTGCTGGGTAGGGACTTTAACCACCTTAGCGGTATGGACGAGCTCAGCTCGTCCATTACCGCCAGAGGGTGCCGGCTCAGGCCCTGCTGGGCCGATTTTGATGAAATAAAGAGCAGCACACGCAGCCGGCACTTTGCCAGCTGCGTGTGCTGCCCGATCGCCGCCGCTCTGCGGCGATCCGCCGCGAGCAGCGGCGAAAGAGGGTCCCCCCAGCCGCCTGAGCCCTGCGCAGCCGGAACAAATAGTTCCGGCCAGCGCTAAGGGCTGGATCGGAGGCGGCTGACGTCAGGACGTCGGCTGACGTCCATGACGTCACTCCGCTCGTCGCCATGGCGACAGGAGAAGCCAAACACGGAAGGCTGCTCATTGCGGCCTTCCGTGTTACTTTTGGCCGCTGGAGGCGATCAGAAGAACGCCTCCGGAGCGCCATCTAGTGGGCTTTCATGCAGCCAACTTTCAGTTGGCTGCATGAAATAGTTTTTTTTTTTATTTAAAAAAAACCCACATGCAGCCGCCCTGGCGATCTTAATAGAACGCCAGGGTATTAAAGAACACGCAACACCCATGCTAACCTAGAAATAAAAAACACATATATAAGTAGAAAAATACTAGTGCTACTTACATAACAGATGTATTGTGCTTTCCACGTAATGATTCCTGTGAATTTTATAAAGGAAAAGCAGAAAGTCCTATTCTAGGCAGTGGCCATCTTGCTACACTGACATCATATCCGCCTTGACTCTTGTTCCCCCCATCCCTTCTCCTGCTCGTTGTGTATTCATTAGCTGCCCTCCTCCCAAAGACACTCCCACTGAGGTGTATACTAGGAACTGCACTGTCTCTCCCCCCCCCCCCCCCACACTTTTAATCGCTGAGTCACCTCAGCCTTGCTTGTAAACACAAGTGAGAAGGGGATCATGTTTCAGATATGCAGCTAGTCAGGGAAATAAATGGAAGAGGAGGAATATATTATAGATAAAAAGAACCCCCAGCATACAACTGTTTGGCACTGACTACTAAAGTGCCAGTGCTCCTAAAGTATTTGATAACTCCAAACCATAACAGCAGAACAAGTTTTGTAAGTTTTGCATGCAGGATTAGCATCTTTATCACTTAATACACTCAGACCAGTTGCTGTTGAAATTTGATTTTTATGGTGACACTCCCGCTTTAAAGGGAATCTTAAGTAAAAAAAAAAAAAAGGATTTCAGCCCACTGAACTCCTACAGTGGCCACGACATCCTCCTGATCCCCTCTGGGCAGCAGCAGCAGCGACCCCCGCAAAGCTGGCCTGTCGCTGCCAATGGCCGGGAGCGTTCTGCATATGCGCAGAGCGCGTAATTCACTACTGCGCATGCGCACAATGCTTCCAGCGCCGGAAGCACAACCAGGGTGCAAGCTGCTCAGGGTTGCGGGTGCGCAGTAGTCGTGGTGACAGCCCAGCTTTGTGGGGGTCGCCACCACTGCTGCCCGGAGGGAATCCGGAGGAGATCATGGGCACAGTAGGAGTCCAGGGGGCTGGAAGAAGCCCCAGGTAAGTTAAAATCTTTTTTTTTTCTTTGACTTATGACTATGTTTAGGTTAGGAGTGGGTAAAATAGCCCAGGAATTTACGGGAACTGTAGGCTTTTTGCCAGGAACATTGGGCAGGTTTACCCTTTGAGATGCTAAAGAGCCCTAAAGCATAACAATAGACCCTGCAAGGGATGCAGCTGCAGGGGGGCCCAGAAGATGCAGGGGACCCATGGGAGGAGAAGTTTTTTTTCTCTTTCCTGAGAGAGTGACAAATGAGGGCACAGAGAAAAAAAAGCTTTCTGCTCTCTGCACAATTGTCCTAATGACTGCATCTGCTCAGCCACTGATAAGGAATCATACAAAAATTTGCAGACAAAGATTTGTAGACAGTCCCTATTCAGTGTTCAGAAGGGACTTGTGTACAGCGCTGTTAAACCCCCAGCCTCTGTACCCCTCCCCATGTGCTGTGTACTGTAGTGATGCTGGATAGGTCTGCAGAGCCAGTTCTGCCCCCAGCCTCTGTACCCCTCCCCATGTGCTGTGTACTGTAGGGATGCTGGATAGGTCTGCAGAGCCAGTTCTGCCCCCAGCCTCTGTACCCCTCCCCATGTGCTGTGTACTGTAGGGATGCTGGATAGGTCTGCAGATCCAGTTCTGCCCCCAGCCTCTGTACCCCTCCCCATGTGCTGTGTACTGTAATGATGCTGGATAGGTCTGCAGAGCCAGTTCTGCCCCCAGCCTCTGTACCCCTCCCCATGTGCTGTGTACTGTAGGGATGCTGGAGGAGTCTGCAGAGCCAGTTCTGCCCCCAGCCTCTGTACCCCTCCCCATGTGCTGTGTGCTGTAGGGATGCTGGTGGAGTCTGCAGAGCCAGTTCTGCCCCCAGCCTTTCTACCCCTCCCCATGTGCTGTGTGCTGTAGGGATGCTGGAGGAGTCTGCAGATCCAGTTCTGCCCCCAGCCTCTGTACCCCTCCCCATGTGCTGTGTACTGTAGTGATGCTGGATAGGTCTGCAGAGCCAGTTCTGCCCCCAGCCTCTGTACCCCTCCCCATGTGCTGTGTACTGTAGGGATGCTGGAGGAGTCTGGGCATGGGTGGGCATCCAAAGTTTCACAGGGGGGCCCAGTGATTTCTAGTTACACCCCTGAAAGAGCCTCATCCACCTCTACCACAAAATACTTGAAGCTGATGTTAAAGGGGGCAATACACGGTACTGAGAACTGAGGTGTGTAATCTTTTGATCAGGGTCATTCCTGTAGTTTGTGGCGTGATTATGATTTAAAGAGAATAAACACAGGATTTCAGGCAAGGCCACAAAGGCCATCGCCTAGGGCACCAGGAAAGTAAGGGGCGGGCTTTGGGCAGCAGCATCAGTTAGCCTGCGGAACATTTGTCCTGCTACACAGAGTTTGCACATAGCAGTGGGCAGCTACCAACAGCTGGATATGGCACTCAGGGGGATGAAGGGGCAGCGAACAGGCACTAACACGGATCTCTGAGCTGCCTGTCACTCACCAAATGTGCTGCTCTCCCTGTCATCATGTCACTAACTGTCCTCAGAGGAGCTTATAATGTAGTCCCTGCCATCACTTCACTAACAGTCCTCAGAGGAGCTTATAATGTAGTCCCTGCCATCACTTCACTAACTGTCCACAGAGTAGCTTATAATGTAATCCCTGCCATCACTTCACTAACTGTTCACAGAGTAGCTTATAATGTAATCCCTGCCACCACTTCACTAACTGTCCTCAGAGGAGCTTACAGTCTAATCCCTGCTGTGTTGGGGTAGAACGTTTAGGATGCTGTTGGTCCGGGGGCAGCTGGTGATAGTGGGCCTTTGGCGCTAAAAAAGTACAAATCCAGCCCTGCTGCTGCCTCAATGTCCTTCCGGTCTGACCTGCTGCGGTCCAAGAGCACTCTGCCCAAGCACAGTTATGGTCTTAACAAACTGCGCAGCGCCCATGGGAGGGCGTCGAGAGAAGCGTGTCTGGGACTGCGCCTGCGTAGTAATCCATCACTCAGCCGAGTCGTGGCTTTACAGATTTTCAACAAAAGGGTATCATTGATTAAAATAAAGCTTGGCTTCAAAAATTTAAAATGCAAACTTGATCTTGCTATTGTTCACATTACAAAAATGAGTCATCAGCAGCTCCTGTTCTGGAACTCTGTGTTTTCTGATGTCATTATCAATATGGACAATATGGAGTTTAGAGAGTCCACTTACAACTGGAGAAGTACGAAAAGGAGGTTAGAAGTAAGTTTTAAATACAGATCAGCACACATTGCAGCTAGTTTACTACCAGTAAAGTCACAGAATAACAGCTTATGCTGTATACTAGAGGTATCAGTACCAGAGGTATACTAAAGGTGTCAGTATCTTAACTTCCTTAACCACTTGCCGACCGCACACTCATAACGTGCGTCGGCAAAGTGGCAGCTGCAGGACCAGCGACGCAGTACTGCGTCGCCAGCTGCAGCCTAATTAATCAGGAAGCAGCCGCTCGTACGAGCGGCTGCTTCCTGTCAAATCACGGCGGGGGGCTCCGTGAATAGCCTGCGGGCCGCCGATGGCGGCTCGCAGGCTAGATGTAAACACAAGCGGAAATAATCCGCTTTGTTTACATTTGTACGGCGCTGCTGCGCAGCAGCGCCGTAAGGCAGATCGGCGATCCCCGGCCAATCAGCGGCCGGGGATCGCCGCCATGTGACAGGAGACAGCCTGTCACTGGCTGCACAGGACGGATAGCGTCCTGTGCAGCCGGATCTCCAGGAGGGGGCCAGGTAGGAGAGGAAGGGGGAGGATTTCGCCGCGGAGGGGGGCTTTGAGGTGCCCCCCCCGCAACACCCGGCAGGCAGGAGAGGTCAGACCCCCCCAGCACATCATCCCCATAGGGGGGAAAAAAGGGGGGCAATCTGATCTCCCTGCCTGCACCCTGATCTGTGCTGGGGGCTGCAGAGCCCACCCAGCACAGATCACTCAAACCAGCGCTGGTCCTTAAGGGGGGGTAAAGGGTGGGTCCTCAAGTGGTTAAAGAGACTCTGTAACCTCAAAAACCTCCTCTGGGGGGTACACACCTCGGGTGGGGGAAGCCTCCGGATCCTAATGAGGCTTCCCACGCCGTTCTCTGTCCCACGGGGGTCTCGCTGCAGCCCTCCGAACAGCCGGCGACAGACCCGACTGTAAAATCAATATTTACCTTTGCTGGCTCCAGCGGGGGCGCTGTGGCTGCTTTCTGCTCCGAACTACACGGAAATACCCGATCTCAGTCGGGTCCGCTCTACTGCGCAGGCGCCGGAAACTTGCGCCTGCGCAGTAGAGCAGACCCAACGGCGATCGGGTATTTCCGCCTACTTCGGAGCCGACAGCCGTCAGAGCGCCTGCGCAGGAGCCGGGAAGGTAAATAATGACGTCATCTTGTACGGAGGGCCGCAGCGAGACCCCCGAGGGACGGAGGACGGCGTGGGAAGCCTCATTAGGATCCTGAGGCTTCCCCCACCCGAGGTGAGTACCCCCCAGGGGATCTTTTGATGTTACAGATCCTCTTTAAAGTGAACCTACCCAAAAAAATGAGATTTACTCACCTGGGGCTTCCCTCAGCCCCCTGCAGCTGATCGGTGCCCTCGCAGCCCCGCTCTGATGCTCCTAGACCCGCCGTTGACCACTTCCGGTTTTGCCGTCACCGGCCGACAGGCATGGGAATGCGAGTGATTCTTCGCGTTCCCAGCCACAATTGCACTCCCTATACTGCTATTGCGGCAAGACCCCACCAACAGAGAGCTCGGGGAGGGGGGATCACTAGTGTGCTGTGTTGTGCGGCCTTGCAGCTTGGCCTTAAAGCTGCAGTGGCCAATTAAAATAAAAATAGCCTGGTCTTTAGAGGTTTTTAGCACTGTGGTCCTGAAGTGGTTAAAGATGAACTTTAACTCAGTGTTGAACTTTATCCCAATGAGTAGATGATACTCCCTTTTCCACATAAAATCTTTATATTTTCTCAATTCGCTCATCAGTGGGGTCTTTGTGGCTGATATTGTGGTGAAACCCCTCCCACAGTGTGATGTCAGGACCTAGGTCCTGACATCACACTGTGGGAACCTCGTTGCATTGTGGAAAATAGCTGTTTACAGCTGTTACCAACTGCCAAAAAAGCAAGCAGCTTCTCCTTCCACTGACATCACCTGCTAGCAGAAAACGTGTCACCATGTGATAAATGTCAGAATGTAAATCAGGGAGAGGAAAGATTTTACAATGAGCAAACACTGACTAAATCATTTATAGATAATTATTGTAAAAATGAAGCACTTTATTTTATTACATTATTTTCACTTGAGTTCCTCTTGAAGATCAGTGCAGGGGACAGGCAGCAGAGGGTGTGTTTAAGCATATAAACTGTCTATATATAAACTCTTTTAGAGGGGCAGTCCCTCTTTGTAGAGGCGTAACTAAAGAGCTTGGGGCCCCCCGGTGTGAGCTTTACATGGGGCTCCTTCACTTTATTGATATGGAGCCCAAAAACATTTCAAAGACAGCTGCAGTGTCCAAGAGTAGTAAGGCCCGTGAATGGATCTGTTCCCCACGATTGAAGGAGGAACGTTCTGGGTTGAAGGAGGAAGCGTAGTCACATGACGTGATGTGGGACGCAATACAAGGCGGAAGAAGACAGAAGCTTGGAAGAAACCCTCCCTACCGCCCGGCTACAATGAAGAGGATGGAAGCCTGGGCAAGTTTTAACCCTCCCTCACCCACCCACCTGCTGTGGCAACGGAGTAAAAAACGGATCCAATTGACAGGTGAGTCACGGATTTGTTTGCCAGTGTGAACTAAGCCTTAAAGAAAACCTTTACTGAAAAAAGTTCCCCTGGGGGTACTCACATCAGTAGGGAGAAGCCTCTGGACCCTATCAAGGCTTCCCCCGTCCTCCTGTGTCCCACGGCAGTCTCGCTGCAGCCCACGGAACGCACAGGCGACAAATCCAACAGCCTGTGCAATATTTACCTTTTTGGGCTCCAGCGGGGGCGCTGTTGCGGCTCTCCGCACGGAGATAGGCGAAAATAGCCGATGTCCGTCGGGTCCGCTCCACTGCGCAGGAGACTTGCGCCTGCGCAGTAGAGCGTCCCGACGGAGATCGGCTATTTTCGCCTATCTCCGTGGGAAGAGCGGACACTGCGCCTGCGCTGGAGCCAAAAGGTAAATATTTATATCGCCGTCGCTCCGGGAAGATTTTCTCCGCCGCCGTGGGACCGAGGAGGACGGGGGAAGCCTCAATAGGATCCGGAGGCTTCCCCCACCCGAGGTGAGTACCCCCAGGGGAGATTTTTTTCATTACAGATTTTCTTTAAGGATCCGGTGAAGTGGAAACCGGATCCATTTTACCGGATCTGTTTGGCTGAAAATGGCAGTGTGAAACGGCCCTTAGGAAACTGATAATTAAAAGTCAAAATAAACGTACACAAGTCATACTTACCTCCGGTGTAGTCTACTTCTCAATCTCTTTCTCCTTCCCTGCGTCCTGTTTGTCCACTGCGATCAAGGGAATTCTCCGTCCTCCATTTTAAAAATGGCCATTACCCCATAACAGCTTTCTGGTCAGCACACTGTTAAACTGTAACATCGTCCACTTGAGCCATAGGGAAACATAGAGATTACTTGGCACAGCAGTTGTCCTCTCAGCTATAACTGACAGCAACTGATAAATAACTGACAGCAACTGATATATTTCAGTTCTGACAAAATGTTGTCAGAACTGGAAGGGGTCATTGCCATAAGAAAATGGTGAGCTTCTGAGGGGAACTGCTGGTAAGGTAACTATGTAATGTTCATTTGAAGTTACCGCATGTGTTTATTTTAAATAATTTTACTCAGTATAGGTTCCCTTTAAGGATTATCACTATGCAATGCACATATAGAGATATGCATTTCCAGCACAGCACCAATAAAAAGCTAATAAGATGGATGAAGGAGGGCCCCTCTGGTCAAGGGCCCCGGTGCGGAAACAACCTCTGCATCCCCTGTTGCTACCCCACTGCCTCTTTGGGAACTCTTATCTCTCTTTCTTCCCCATTTCTTTGTCCCTCTATCAGGACTTGTGTACAGATCTGTGTAAATACTGTATATGTATTTATTGACTCTAAACTTTATTCCCATCCTTTACATTGACATAGTTCTTATTTTCAAATGTTAATATGAAGGATAATGAAACAGGATAGAATAGATCAGTGTGATTTTAATCATAAAACAATATATTTTCCTTATGAAATCTCTATGGCATGCGTGGCTAGGGGTGTGTCAAGGCATGATTAGGGGTGTGGCTTAAAGAGGAACTCCAGTGAAAATAATGTAATAAAAAAAGTGCTTCATTTTTACAATAATTATGTATACAGGATTTAGTCAGTGTTTGCCCATTGTACAATCTTTCCTCTCCCTGATTTACATTCTGACATTTATCACACATTGACATTTTTACTGCTGGCAGGTGATGTCACTAGAAGTAGCTGCTGCTTGCTTTTTTGGCAGTTGGAAAGAGCTGTAAACAGCTGTTATTTCCCACAATGCAATGAGGTTCACACACAGGAAACTGCCAGGACCATGGTCCTCACAGTTTCCTGTGGGAGGGGTTTCACCACAATATCAGCCATACAGAGCCCCCTGATGGTCTGTTTGTGAAAAGGAATAGATATCTCGTGTAAAAGGGGGTATCAGCTACTGACTGGGATGAAGTTAAATTCTTGGTCACGGTTTCTCTTTAAAGTGAACCTTAAGTCAGAAAAAAAATGAGTTTTACTCACCTGGGGCTTCTACCAGCCCCCTGCAACAGTCCTGTGCCCTCGCAGCCACTCACTAATCCTCTGGTCCCCCGCTGCCAGCTAGTTTAGTTCTTGCCGACAGGCCCGTCAGGACTGGCCATGCATAGCTTTTTCCGCATTCCCGACTGTAATTAGTTTTGGCTGGTTTTACACTTTAATCCGGCGTTAGCTATGCGATGCGATCAGATGATAGAATTGCTCTGCAAAGCTAAAAATAGCCTTCCGGGATTTTCGCATGAATCGGAGTAATCCCCTTTCTGGCTGACAGCCAAACAGAAAGTAAGGCTCTCTAGCCTTGAAAAAGGGAGACTCTGCGTAGCTCCCAAAAGAACTGTCGCTTCGATTGTGGTTTTCAAGACCAATAAAAATGTGCAATTGCTGCTAATTTGCTGTGCTGATGGACTTCATAATTCAATCCACTTCCTGTGACAAAAATACGAATTGCGCGGAAGTGTATTAAAAAAATATGCTTCCACGCTTGCGTACCACAACGCCAAAGCCGTTTTTAAAAAAAGCTGCATCGCTATAGACTTATGACTTCCAGTCTGCCGCATGTCGCCACACGTTGCCCGACAACATACGGATGCTCTAGCGTCAGATGAGACGCTTCAAGCGCATCGCATCCCGTGTGAAAGGCCCCATAGACTTCATTGTCCTAGCGTCACCCTGCGGTAAAAAAAAAGGGCAACACACCACAATGAGAACGTCCCTGTGTGACAGGGGCCTGAAGCCCGTCTATCACAGAGATTGGCAGGCAGCAGTGGTCAGAGGACAGTACGACTGATCAGATGTACAGACCTCCATTCCTGATGATATTTAGCGGCTGTTCCCTGTACAGACATACTGCTTGACAGTCTGCCAACAGCATGTCCTGTCCTATGGGGAACAGGAAGACCATCGGGAGAGAGCTGCAGATGTAAATATCAGTAGAGATGGCCCAAACTGCTTGCTTGCAAACACTACATGAGGAATGGAGTCACTTTCGTGTTCGTAAGCTTCCTCAATACTGCGCAGACGCTTTCCCGACGGCCGCGCATCCTTGATCATGTGCCCGCAGCGCTTTGTGTGACATAATGTGCAGAGCGCCCCTGGCTGCAGGCGCGTGATCGAGGACACGCAGCCCCCGGGAAAGCGTCTGCGCAGTACTGAGGAAGCTTGCGAACACGGAAGTGACCCCGAGGTCATTCCCCATGTAGTGTTCACAAGCAAACAGTTCGGGACATCTTTAAATATCAGCCGTTGGGCATGGATTTCCAAAACTTACAATGTCAGATGAGATGGGACTAATTCTGGCTAGCTTGCAAATTGTATGCAGCTTGGAACTGGGCCATTCACATTCACTTCCCGGCAGAATTTCGAGCTGCATAGAATTTGCAGTATGTCTGCATGCAGGCTGGAAATATTAGCATCTCATTCACCATCTCTAGCAGCATAAATGATTTCAGCACCATGGACAGCTCAGGGACAACACTCCCTCCAACAGCAGCATCACTTGGATGTTATAACAGGGGCGTACATTTGAAATCGGCGCCGGTAGACTTGGGCGCAGGATACAGCGGTATATAGCTGATCCTGCTTCTGCACAAGTCCGGGCCGATTTAATTACTATTCCCCCTCCAGGCCGACATGGATAGTCGGGGAATGAAATAATTCGGCTTCCAGCGATTGCTGGAGGCCGAATTATTATGTTTTTAAGCAACCTCGGCTTTGTCTTCTGACGGAGCCGACGTTACTCACTGAGCGCTGCAATAGGAATAGGAGGCGCCGGCTGCACTGCGCTGAAAAGCACTGCTCCGATAACAGGGCATGTCATTTTACTGTGTACGAGAAACATAGCCGCCGGGAGACTTGGGCGCAGGATACAGCTGATATATGGCTTATCCTACTGCTGCACAAGTCCCAGCGGCGTACTTAACGACCGCCTAACGCCGATAGGCGTCGGCAGGTTGAAGTGGTGTTTCCATGGAGGCCGTTCCATGTCAGTTCATGGAGGGTGTCTCCGTGAACAGTCTGCGAGCCACCGATCGCGGCTCGCAGGCTAAACGTTAACACGCGGGGAAGAAATCCCTGCTGTTTACATCAATACGCAGCAGCGCCGTAAAGGAGATCGGCGATCCCCGGCCTCTGATTGACCGGGGATCGCCGGCATCTGATAGGCTGAAGCCTATTCTAGGCGGCGCAGGACGGATTTCCATCCTGCGCAGCCCATAGAGGGGAGCAGACGGAGGGAAGGAGAGGGAGGTAGGAAAATCACTGCGGAGGGGGGCTTTGATGAGCCCCCCCTGCAAGGCCACACGGAGCGGCGGCGATCAGACCCCCCCAGCAGGACATCCCCCTAGTGGGGAAAAAAGGGGGGAAGTCTGGTCACCCTGCCTTTTACCCGATCGGTGCTGTGGGCTAGAGAGCCCACGCAGCACAGATCATTCAAAAATCCCGTGGTCCTTAAAGAGACACTGAAGCGAGAATAAATCTCGCTTCAGAGCTCATAGTTACCAGGGGCATGTGTGCCCCTGCTAAAACGCCGCTATCGCGCCGCTAAACGGGGGTCCCTTTACCCCCCAACCCCCCCCCCCCCCCCCCCCCGCAAAATCAACGACCAAATTGGTTGTAGATTTTGCCGCTCCTGGAGGCAGGGCTATCGGCTGCAGCCCTGCCTCTAGTTGCGTCTATCAGCGGCGCATCGCCGCCTCTCCCCCGCCCCTCTCAGTGAAGGAATACTGAGAGGGGCGGGGGAGAGGCGGATATACGCGCTGACAAACACGCGTGGGGCATGGCTGCGGCGGTTAGCCCTGCCTCAACCAGGAAGAGATCCCCGGCTGCTCGGGTGAGGTAAGGGACCCCCGTTTAGCGGCGCGATAGCGGCGGTTTAGCAGGGGCACACATGCCCCTGCTAACTATGAGCTCTGAAGCGAGATTTATTCTCGCTTCAGAGTCTCTTTAAGTGGTTACTATTCCCCCTCAAGGTCCACATGGATGGTGGGGAATGATGTAATTCGGCTGCTAGCTATTGCTGGAGGCTGAATTACAGTGTTTTAAATGTAACTTCAGCTCCATCTTGTGACGGCGCCAAAGTTACTCACTGTGTGCCGCTATAGCTGTAATTCCTATTACGGTCTATGGTGGCGCCGGCTGCGCCCAAATCTGCGGCGCTGTAATACATGTGTTAGGTTTTATTTACCTGGTGCTTCTTCTAGCCCTTAGAAGTCATTTGGGTCCACCAGTGCAGCACCTGTCCTCTCTGGGATCCCATTGGCAGCCCGTAAGGGTTTGTTCACACTATGGCGTTGATTCACAAAGGTGTGATAATGCTTATCACAAGAGAAAATGACTAGGAAGGAAACATAGGGCGGGCGATCCACACCAAAACATACACTATAAATGAATTTATCAAAAATACTTTAATGAATTACAAAAATTGTATACACAAAATATTAAAATTTGCCCAAAACACATTGCTCCGCTGCCTACTGTTGCTACCTGGGAGCTCCCTGCATCCATCCACACATACATACCATGCAGACCAGTTATATCAGGTGCACTATTTGATGTAGTGAAAAATAAGGTCCAGGTTTATGCTTCATATATTGTTGTCTAGAGAGCATCCGACATCATCCGATCAGATGTCATACTCCCAGCTAAGAACCATCTAATATCACCTAGTCCAGTTGAAAATTAGGATGTCAAACTTTTCCTGATGACTAGGAGAAGCAGGAAGCACACTCCAAGCAGTTCCTGCCGCACATCCAGATGCAAAAACACAACATCAGCACAGGTTAGTAGCAAAGCAGTGGGGATGAAGATTATGGGGTTAGTTGGTTGCAGCACATGCAAAACATGGTTGTCCTCCCCAGCAGTTAATATGTAGCAAACAGCTCCATAGAACCAGCATGCAGAAGCAAAGCATCACATGTCCCAAACACGACCATGAGCACATTGCCAATGTGCCAACAGGCATAAGCTGTATGTTGCCAGTATAAGCATGAACGTCCTCAGTCACAGCTGACAGACTTGCAATATGGAGTACCTTGGATATGCTCTCCAGAGACAGTCACTGTGTGCTCATGTCGATTTGTAAATACATCAGCGTCTCCATGGCAGTGGAACAGTCCCGCTGTTCAAGGCCCTTAGAGATGGATATGCCAGGCGTATGGAGGCGTATGAAGGGAGTCCAGGCAGTCCGTGCAGCAGAGGTGTGGGGCAAGCACGCGGTGATGCCACCTACAGCCCCGACATGTTTCACGAGCTTCCTGCTCGTTTCCTCAGGGGGCGTGGCGGTTAGCCCTGCCTCAACCAGGAAGAGATCCCCGGCTGCTCGGGTGAGGTAAGGGACCCCCGTTTAGCGGCGCGATAGCGGCGGTTTAGCAGGGGCACACATGCCCCTGCTAACTATGAGCTCTGAAGCGAGATTTATTCTCGCTTCAGAGTCTCTTTAAGTGGTTACTATTCCCCCTCAAGGTCCACATGGATGGTGGGGAATGATGTAATTCGGCTGCTAGCTATTGCTGGAGGCTGAATTACAGTGTTTTAAATGTAACTTCAGCTCCATCTTGTGACGGCGCCAAAGTTACTCACTGTGTGCCGCTATAGCTGTAATTCCTATTACGGTCTATGGTGGCGCCGGCTGCGCCCAAATCTGCGGCGCTGTAATACATGTGTTAGGTTTTATTTACCTGGTGCTTCTTCTAGCCCTTAGAAGTCATTTGGGTCCACCAGTGCAGCACCTGTCCTCTCTGGGATCCCATTGGCAGCCCGTAAGGGTTTGTTCACACTATGGCGTTGATTCACAAAGGTGTGATAATGCTTATCACGCCTGCACCATGCGTCACACGCGGTTTACCTCGTGTAAAGGTCTACGCGTGCCATGACAAAGGTTGTCGCGCGTTAACGTGCGCGTGCAAATGCAAAACTAAGCGTTTGTGCGCTCACGCGAACGTGCGTGCGTAAACCTTTAAGCGCAGTAAACTGCGCGTGAAGCATAGTGCCGGCGTGATTCTGAATGAACCCCTATGAGCGTTTGCTGATTTTTTGAAGCTAAAAGCGCTTGTGCAATGTTTTCCTATGAGAGTGTTCACATGTGAGAGTTTCAATGTTATTAAAATTACAAACCCGCTACCTGTGCCATTTTCTGAGCGCTTTGGCTCAATGGAAGGTATAGGGAAATCGCAAAGCGCTTGAAAAAGTGCTTTGTATATAGATTTCCCCAGTGCTTTTAGGAATAAATACAATGTATTTATTAATTTCCGGGTCAACGAGTTCACTTCCTGACGAAAGTCAGGAAGTGAAATATCAATCGCTCCGCAGAAGCGTATATAAAAGCGATTTTCTCAGCTGAAACCGCTCTGAAAGCGCTTCCAAAATCACCCCCATAAATTGCCAGCGCTTGCGATAACGCTGCCGATTTATGTGAACAAGGCCTAGGGATCACCGACCCCCAGAGGGGTCGGCACCGTCTGAGTATGTGCACACCCGCCTCACGCAAGAGCTCGTTCATGTCACTGGGAGCGTACAATACCGGCGCAGTACACACCTGACTACTTGGCGAGCTCATGTCACTGGGAGCGTACAATACCGGCGCAGTACACACCTGATGACTTGGCGAGCTCATGTCACTGGGAGCGTACAGTACCGGCGCAGTACACACCTGATGACTTGGCGAGCTCATGTCACTGGGAGCGTACAGTACCGGCGCAGTACACACCTGATGACTTGGCGAGCTCATGTCACTGGGAGCGTACAGTACCGGCGCAGTACACACCTGATGACTTGGCGAGCTCATGTCACTGGGAGCGTACAGTACCGGCGCAGTACACACCTGATGACTTGGCGAGCTCATGTCACTGGGAGCGTCCAGTACACACCTGATGACTTGGTGAGCTCATGTCACTGGGAGGGTGTGCGCATACTCAGAAGGCTTGGCGAGCTCATGCGCGGGGAGGGTGTGCGCATACTCAGAAGGCTTGGCGAGCTCATGCGCGGGGAGGGTGTGCGCATACTCAGAAGGCACCGACCCGTCCGGGGTCGGTGATCCTTACAGGCTGCCAATGGGACCGCAGAGAGGACCGGAGCCGCGGCGAGGGACACAAATGACTTCTAAGGGCTGGAAGAAGAACCAGGTAAATCAAACTACATTTAGTTTTTGGCCTTGAGTCCTTTAGGTAATCCAAATACCAATAACTGCATCTGTTTAGGCAGGGAACAAACTTTCCCAGGTGTTTTCGGATTTTGTGGCTCTGTTTTTTCCACGTTCATTCGCAATTCTCTGACTGTGGCAAAATAGATTGAAATTGGGAATATGTTCGTCATGCAGGAAAAAGCAGAAAGCTGTCTGATTTAAAGAGAATCTGTAACTGAAAAAAATCCCTCTGGGGGATACTAACCTCGGGAGGGGGAAGCCTCTGGATCCTAACAAGGCTTCCCCCCGTCTTCCTCCATCCCTCTCTTCAAGCACCGGGACCCCCAAAGTGCGGCGAGGTAAAAATGTACCTCTCTGCGATCCTGCGCAGGGGCACTAGCAGCTCTTTTCGTTCGGGTAAGGCGGAAATAGCCGAACCCGATTGTGTCCGCTCTACTGCGCAGGCGCAAGTCCTTTACACCTGCTCAGTAGAGCGGATACGATCAGGCTCAGCTATTTCTGCCTAACTCGAACGTAGAGCCGCTAGTGCCCCTGTGCAGGATCGCAGACAGGTAAATATATCACTGCTTGTCAGTGGAGGTTTCGGGGGAGCCAGCGCTGAGCTTCAGAGGTCGGGGATGCCTCATTGTTACCCTGAGGCTTGCCCCTCCAGAGGTAAGTATCCCCAAGTTTTTTTTTTGTTACAGGTTCTCTTTTAAAATTGCAGAAAAAATACAAACACTGTGCAATTCCTAAGCGGGCCATTCAAGTAAATGGCCAGTGTGGTGGAGCACGAATCCGATAAGTGTACTCCCTGCCTAAGGGCCAGTCCAGAAGGACAACCGCGTATTCCCGGCGTTTATTGCCAGACATTCACTGTGTCGTATCTGAGATAAATGGGAGCGTTCATCGCAAGTCGTTTTCTCAAGCGGTGCCGTCAATCAGTCTTCAAAGCTGCATGTAGCCTCAGGTGTCTGCAGCGAAACGCGTTGACGAATTGACAGGAAACAACGCCAAATGCCTTTCGGCTTGGTAGCGGAAGCATTTGGCCAACGGCTAAACGAACCGCCGACAGCCAACCCGCCCTAAAGATGTCGCCACCAGTGATAAAACTTCAGAATGTAAATCAGGGAGAGGGAAGATTTTACAATGTGCAAACACTGAGTAAATAATCTGTAAAGATTGTGAAAAATAAGCAATTTTATTCATTAGGATTTTTTAGTAGTTGTGCATTAATTAAATCATAAATATATGAAGCACAGACACAATCAGATGACATCTCGAGCTCACTCCAACCTGAATTATCGCAAATTCTTTCTGTTTTAGGAAAGCAAATTTTTGTTTTTCTTAACATCTTAGTAAGGGGGCTTTTAGGACCATTGTAGTCCCTTACACACTCCAATGAGTTCTGGGTCACCATGAGCTTGCTGGTTAGTCTGTACCTCTCGGTTTACAAGCCCTACTCCATAGAGCCAAATTAATCCATGCCATGCACTGATGAGGATCAAACAATCCGAAACAGTCTGTATGCATGTTGGATTATTATGGCTCTGTACAATTTAACAAGCTGACACATCATTGCATTCCAGCGGTTTTGGAGGTGTGTTTAGCTTCTAAGGGTACAATGGTTAATTTGCATATATTCAGCAGTGGTGCCTGGGAGACATCTCGAGCTCACTCCAACCTGAATTATCGCAAATTCTTTCTGTTTTAGGAAAGCAAATTTTTGTTTTTATATATAATTGGTGAAGGGTTTGGGAACTGATCTGCACTCAGTCCTCTCTGGCTTTTGTATTGCATTTCTTTCGCCCAAAAAAAGAGCACCTGTCGGTGTCACCATGATCACATTTTTTCCCCCTACAATTAACATTTATTGAGCACGGTCACCTCGGGTGACCCCTTTAAATGCAGGAAACCGGAGATCCGCAGCGCCCCCAGCCCCGTTCTACGCCTCAGCGCCGTGCTAAAATCCGGTTGGCTGCGCCATTTTCCCGCCCAGATCTCCGGCTGTCCAGTCCTGGCGGCGCTCCGGCTCATTGCGCCGTCCGACTGGCCGCGAGGTAATCGGCCGCCGCGCGACACACGCGCCTCTCCTTTTCCCGCTCGCCGCACCATCGAGCGCTAATTGGCCGGCGCGCGCCGGAGAGCCAGCGGACTCGGCCACGCCCACCTAGTGTGAAGCGATTTATGAGGAGGTTAGGGGGAGAAAAAAAAATCAGTGGTCCTCGGCGGGATCTGCCTTCACTTATCGTCTCGGGCGGTTCCGATTGGCTGGCTCCGGGGGTGGGTGTGGTGACGTGGCCGGGGTCGTTGCCTTGGCTCCTCCTGCCTCAAGGCTGCTGCGTCACTCGGGCCGAGGTGCGGCCCGAGGAGAAGAAGGAGGAGGACGCGCTGCTGCCCGGACCCCCCCCGGGAGTGGAGGAGGGGGGGAGAGGAAGACACCGAGCCGCAGACTGAGGAGAAGAAGGAGGAGGAGGAGCCGGGGGAGGAATCTGAGGGGACCCCGGGGTGAGGGAAGCACCGTCTGAGAGGAACAGCAGAGGCCAATTACCAGGACAGGCAGGAGAGGAGAGGCCGCCGGATACAAATTACCTCCCAGCATCATTAGACGGAGGACGGGGAGGCTGTGCAGCGTCACTAGGGGGCACCGCAGCCACTGCACGCACTGCATCCCTCCCAGGCTCACAGCACTTCATTATTATCTCCTCCTGGCTGCCTGGCTGGCGGCTCTGCCATCATTATCCTAATTACAGGGAGAGCTCTACTGCTCTGCTGCTGCTGGAGGAGGAGGAGAGGGGATCTCTCCAGAATCACCCAGCTGGCCAATAGGGGGTTAACCAGGCAAGATTAGGGAAAGGGGACCCCCTGTCATTTACTGGCTGGTCCTAAATGTAATGCTAATTATACTTATTCATTATTAGAGGAAGGAAAATTTGTCTGGCTGCTTGGAGGTGAGGAGATCTTTGCTGAACTTCTCTCCTGGCCAGTAAGGGGTTAATCATGGAAGAGAATGAACATCTCTCCTGGTCAATAAGGGGTTAACCAGGGAGCAGAATTAGACATTTTGTATAGTTTTACCGACAAGAAGAGGGTTCCGCTCTGTATATCGGAGGGAGAAAACTTAAGCTGGGCCGTTAGAGGGGAGGGGATCCTTTGGATTACTTAGTTGGCCAATGAGCAGTTGACCAGCAGGGGAAGGATCAGAGAGTTGAAAACATTGGGTCCTATACTGACCTGATCTGACCCAGGTTTGAACTGTTGGAGGAGGGGGAGATCTGTACTGGATCACTCATCTGGCTGAAGGTGGCCATTAACGATATGATTCTTTGGACGATCGATCATAAATGATCGTTTGGGCCTACTAATGAAAGAATAGCTGCTATCCAATTTAAAAAGATGAATGGAATCGATCCGAAAAATGGATCGATGCGTTCAATTTTACATGTGAGTGGGAGAATTGTTCGTCTGAAGAATCGTTTTGTTAATGGCCACCATAATGGGGGTTGACCAATGAGCACAAGGAGCATTAGCGAAAGAAGACCCTTGTATAATTGACAGTATCGACCGAGGCTCCGCTCATTAATTATTCCAGTTTAAGGGTGTAAATCTCAGCAGGACTGTTGTAGGATGGGGATCCTTCCAGGGTCATTCAGGTGGCCGATAAAGGGTTAACCAGGGAGCATTAGATAAATAAAATATAATTTACTGGCAGGATCTGATGTCAGTGTTAATAGTTTTAACTGGAGGGAGAATGTTCTGCTGGAAGGGAGGGAATCCTTACTGGAGGGTGTTTTTAACCATAGAGCAGCTATAGAATTAAGGTGGCCATATACACATAGCCTTCTGCACAATGTGGCAAACAGATCAATCCGGCTCTGATCTGGTTATGCTCAGAGAGTGATCGATTCTCCCCCTCCATACACAGATTTTCAATAGATTTCAGCACGAGATCTATAGAAAATCAGTCGAACACTATGGCCCGTTGATCTACTGCAGCTCTTCTGCCGCATCTGCTCAAGTAAAATTTACCTGTCCAATCGTAATGTAATTCGATTTTTGCTGCAAATTGATCGAAAGTATGATCGTTGTGGCTCGTTGTTTCACAGAGAACTGGCAGATTCGATCATAGTTACCGAATCTGCTGGTAATAATCTGGTAGGGTGAAAAACTGAGGTGGGTGGATGTAGGAAAAGGGGTCTCCTAAGGGTCACACAGCTGTATAGTAGGATGCTAACCAGGTAGTAGATGAAGCGTTTAATAATTTATTGGCAAGTTATGAAATCAGAGCTAACAGTATGTATACCTGGGAAGAAAGGAGGGGGGTCAGGTGGAAGGCTTGAGTAGATTAGTCTTCTGGGTTTACTAACCTGACCCGTAGGAGGTTTTCTAAAGAGGAGATAAAGGATTAGATTACTTTATTGCAATTTATTGGCAGGACCAGAATGCAGCTCTAGTGTTATAATTGGAGTTAGGAAAAACTCGGCTTGGGTATTGGAGGTGGTGGGGATCTCCCAAGGGTGAATCAGCTGGCCGATACTAAGTGAATCTGGGAGTAGAAAAAGGCCTAGGGAACTAAAACCCGTACTAGGATTGCTAGCATTTAAACTATAGAGATAAGTGTATGTAAATGAAAACGAGCGTAAGAAAAACTTAGCTGGACTTTTAGAGGTCCTTCAAGGATCGCACAGCCAATAGGGGATCTACAGGAAAAGGTAGAAATGAAACTGGCAGTACTGTATTATAATCATAACATGGGTTACAAAACTCTGCTTGGACTCATAGGATGGGATATTCTTCTGGGCACACAGCTGGCCAATAAGATGTCGTCAGGTGGAGAATGTGAATATTTGGACAAATAACACATTCATATGAACGCAAAGGACCCTTACTTGTACATGGTATAATAATTTTAGAGGAATCCCGTTGACCAGTAGAGAAGATGGGATTTAGCCAGGACAGCCAATTATGTTGGGTAAGATCTTAAAATTTACTGATGGGATCTCAGTATAGTTTTTTTTTTTTTACTGCTATACTAATGAGATCCCATCAGTAAGTTTTAAGATCCATGGATCATTACAGGATCTTCAAGTTGACCAGTAAAGGGTAGTGTGTATAAATTCTATTTATATGAGAGTGGATCCTCCCTGGGTCATATGACTACCACCAATAGCTGGTAGTGTACTATAGTAGTATTTACTAATACACTACTAATATCCTAAATTCAACTCTCGTTTATTCAGATTAAAACAAATGGGTTTCACTGAGGTTCTGGAGGAGTATCAATCCTTCCAGGATCTAACAGCTGCTTTATAGAGGGAAAATCAAGGGGCATGGAATCAGTCAAATATATTTAGTGATGTTTTGTATTTAAACTAGGGGTGTCCAAACTTTTTAGGCCAAGAACCATATTGCTGTTCTTGAGAGTGCTAGGGTGCTGATCTAGTCAAATCGAACACAATTTTTGCAGATTGCCGTTTGGTACACTATGCCTGTGACATCAAAACCTTTCCTTGGGAAATAACCCATGTACAGTGTGCATTTAGCACAGTGGCAGTTGCTAATCAGGGGCTGTTATTGCTGCTGGCCCCTGCAGCACCACAGCTATGGCCTGCAGACCGCATTGAGTTAACTGTAGAGAGCTTTGTGGGCAACCAAAAATGGCTTGGCGGGCCGTATTTGGACCCCTGGGCCATACTTTGGACATGCCTGATTTAAAGTGAAAGTAATGTGGCCAGTTTGTTACCCTGGGCATCTTCCTGGCCCCTGTAGTCCTAGACCCTCACTGCTCTTCTGTTCCATTTAGCCTCTGTGCACCATCGAAAGCTGTCCAGTTGAACCAGTTGCGGGCTATAGCGCATGTCCTCCCTGATCGTGCTCCTGTTTTTACGACTGCACAAAACCTTTCCGGTTACAGGAGTGCAATCAAGGACACCGAGCGCACATTCAGCATTCGGAGGGGACAGAAAAAACAGAGCGGAGGACCAGACGGACTACAGGGGCCTGGAAGAAGCCCCGGGTAAGTTACACTGGCCACATTGCTTTCACTTTAGCAGCATGTATAGTTCACACTGGCATTATTATTCTAATAGCAAAAAAAGTTTAATAGAGAGCATATCATTTCACAAGTGCTCATATTTTACGGTATCTTATACTAGTGAGATCTCTACATAACTTTAGTTAGCTGGACTAAAGTGTGTGTGTGTGTGTGTGTGTGTGTGTGTGTGTGTGTGTGTGTGTGTGTGTGGGGGGGGGTAGTAGTAGTTTTTTAGTAAGAAGATGGGCCATTCCTCCCCAATCAAACAGATGTCAGTAAAAGGGGCAACTAGAAGAAAAATTACATATGTATTGGGAAGTCAATCTTATATTTACATTAAGATGCCAGAATCAGACATAACAGCAAAAGTGGTGTAGGTGATGCCTTTAATGACTAACTACAAGAATTCCTCTCAAGCTTTAGGGCTGGTTCAGACGGACATTTGTGCAGCGTTTACTGCCAGCGTTCGGGGCTTGGCGTTAAACGCTCCCATTCAAGTGAATGGGAGCGTTTGTACCAAGCTTTCACGCGCGTTTACACAAACGCGGCATTCGGGTCCCGATTTTCCCTGGCGTTCAAGGAGCCCCTGGAAGCTTCACTTGGAAGCTACATGTAGCTTCCAGGGGCGGTTAACCGCGACGGGTAATGTCTCCCTAGGGGAAGAAAAAATGCGACCAAATCCGAACGCAATGCAAACGCTGCTGAAAGCCTGAACGCATCACCAACGCCAACGAACGCAACGCCTCCGAACGTCCGTCTGAACCAGCACTTAGAAACTTTAAGTTACTTCTTCAGATATGATCCAGAGCTAAATCTGAACTTTTCTCATGGTATGCAGCAACCAGAAAGTCAGATACAAGTATGTGCATGCAAGAAATCTCTTTATAAGGTTCTGATCCAGTTCTGTATCATTCCCGAAGAAGAGACTTAAAGCTTCAAAAGCTTGCAAGGGAAAATTGTACAGTCATTAGGTGCAGTGTTCTCCCCAGGCTCTTTTAGCCGAGTGCCCCACCCGGCTAGTTTTGTTGAGCTCCCGGCTGTTATCAGCTCACCTCCTATGCTGTAAACAGAGTTGTGCACAGAAGTTCCGGCCCTGCATTCTCTCATCTCGCCCCACCCGGCTACCCATGCCACCTGGCTGGAAAAAAAATTCTGGGGAGAACACTGAAATGTATCCCCTAAACAAGATTTATTTCTTTGGGTTTTCTACATTACTACTGTAACACCAGACCACAGACAACAGGAAAAGAAGTGTGTCTTCAGGATCACACTGTTGCCCTAGAGAGGGTTAACCAGGGTTGTGGCCTAGAATTGGGCAAATATTTATCACATTCAGTTATTTCTATAACTGAAAGTATTGAACATGAACTCAGCACTGGGTAGTAAGCGCCTGCAGTCCTCAGCTGACTCTTTACCGCAGTCAGGGCTGTTGAAAGGTTATAGAATTAGTGGTTTGCTAGCGGAGTCACGGCAATGACTAATGCGTCTTTCACACAGCCCTTAACCCTAATTTCCATTTGACAGGAAACGAACGGCCCTGCTGCAGGCAGCGCTGAAAATAGCTCCATCGGTTTAGTTTGATGCTCCGTGGGGAGCCCATCAGTTTAGTTACACAAGTGGGCAATTTGCCAAAAAAAAGGGCCTTTTTTCGCCAAATGTTTTAGTGCTTTTATTAGTATTGAAACTGTTAGAATCTGTCAAAATTCCATTGCAATCTGTTCATTGGATTTCTTTAAAATATGTTTAGTTTCCTGCTACAGGAACCAGTGTTATTGGGCCAGGAAGTCGGGAAGTATGTCCAATAAAGGTTCCTGTTTTAGTTATATTTTGAGTGTCTGTAGGCTCTGATCTTGATAGAATCAATTTCCTGCCGTTCCTCCCTGTCCTGGAGAAAACAAGGACTAGTTAGTGTTAAGTTATGAAAACTGGAACATCTAAAATTGTTTATCCCAGTCTAAGAAAAGGTTACATTTGAGAATAGTTAAAAAATATCTTTTTGTTTTAAATCCCTTAATTTTCAAAACACTTAAAAGAGAACCCGAGATGTGTTTAAAGAATGTTATCTGCATACAGAGGCTGGATCTGCCTATACAGCCCAGCCTCTGTTGCTATCCCAAACCCCACTAAGTTCCCCCTGCACTCTGCAATCCCTCATAAATCACAGCCGTGCTGTGCGGCTATGTTTACATCTGTAGTGTCAGTCTCAGCTGCTCCCCTGCCTCCTGCAGAGCTCCGGTCCCTGCCCCCATCCCTTCCCCCCAATCAGCAGGGAGGGAAGGGATGCAGGCGGGGACTGGAGTTCTGCAGGAGGCGGGGAGAGCAGCAGACTGACACTATAGAGATAAACACAGCCAGCTCTGACAAGCTGTTTGTCAGCAGCGTGGCTGTGATTTATCAGGGATTGCAGAGTGCAGGGGGGACCTTAGGGGGGTTTGGGATAGCAACAGAGACTGGGCTGTATAGGCAGATCTAGCCTCTGTATGCAGATAATATTCTTCAAACCCACCTCGGGTTCTCTTTAAAGTGAACATGTGATTTTTTTTAAAGGGGAGGGAAAAAAGGATACTTGCCCATAGAGGTGGAAGCCTCTGGATCCTGAAGAGGCTTACCCCGTCCTCGTTCGTCAGCCCGTTCCACTGGCACCATCCCGCTTGGACTCCAGTGGAAATAGCTGAGCCCAGTCAGGTCCGTGAGCCGCCTGCATGGTAGCACGGATGCATTCTGGCCCAGCTATTTCCGAAGAAAGTCGAGCAGGATGGTGCTAGTGCGCCTGTGTGAGTTGTTGACCAGGTCTTTTTCGGTGATCCCAGCTTTGGAATGGGTCTGCGGAGAACGGGGTAAACCTCTTTAGGATCCATAGGCTTCGTCCTCCTGAGGTAAGTACCCCCTAGGGGAACTTTGTAGGCGTCGGGTTCACTTTAAAGGGAAGGTCCAAGCAAAATAAAGAGTTTCACTTACCTGAGGCTTCTACCAGCCCCCTGCAGCCATCCTGTGCCCTCGTAGTCACTCACTGCTGCTCCAGTCCCCCACTGGCAGCTTGCCGACCTCGGAGGTCGGCGGGACACATTGCGTACATTTTTACACATTCCAGTTAGTGCAGGAACATTAACACATACATTTTTACGCGTTAGTGAATCTATGCGTAAAAATGTACGCATAGATCCACTAACGCGTAGAAATGTATGTGTTAATGTTCCTGCACTAACTGGAATGCGTAAAAATGTACGCAATGCGGCCCGCCGACCTCCGAGGTCGGCATGCTGCCAGTAAGGGACTGGAGCAGCAGTGAGTGACTACGAGGGCACAGGATGGCTGCATGGGGCTGGTAGAAGCCCCAGGTAAGTGAAACTCAATTTTTTATTTTGTTTGGACCTTCCTTTTAATTTCTTTTGGAAAAGGGAAGGTTGGGCGTTCAACATTTATCCTTAATTTTGCTATGACCCCCTGCAGCTGTAAGATTTATGCATTTTATACCACGGTTAACATTTTATCAGTACTTAGGTGATCATTGAGCAAGAAATTAGTAACTGTCCCTCAGTGGGATCTACCATCCTTTCGAACCCTTGTCGAGTTTTCTACCTCTGATTATGGTCATGGTACTGCCAGATCTTCTTACTCAAATTATTCTTTTACACCAGTTATCCCCTCCCTGGCAAACTGTGTGATCCCAGAAGGTTTTCTAGAAGTTCAGCTGGAGTCTTTGTTCCTCTTAAAGTGGCCATTAACGATACGATTCTCCGATTCGATAAGTGCTATCCAATTTGATCAAGGTTAACGGAATTGATCCGAAAACTGGATCGATTTGATTTGTATTACGATTGAATCGTATTGTTAATGGCTACCTTTTAATCAAATATTTTACAGTGAGCATTGAGTAATCTGTTAGACTCCAGTGTGGCTTGTAATCCAATGTACCTGCTATAGTTTTTTTTTTTTTTTTGGTAAGGGGGGGGGGGGGGGGGGTTTGGTGGTAGTTATTAACCTACTAGTATTGAAAATGTTGCAAACTGGAAAGTCATACTCCATGCAGATGGTGCCCTGGCTAGTATTTAAACTGGCCTGTTAACCATATACGTAAATACATATGTATATATAAAATAAAGGCAAGCGACTGAGGAAGAACACTTAGCTGTTTTAGAAAGAAGGTAGGAAAAAGGATAGAAAATGATATACTGGTGAAGAGCTGTTTTAGAAAGAAGGTAGGAAAAAGGATAGGAAATGATATACTGGTCAAGAGAGATACAATTTTAAGGATAAACTCGAGCATTACTCTAAAGGGTGATGGGATTTAGTAAAGTTAAGAAATGGATTTAGAAGATGGTTCCATGAATCTTTCAGTCCTAACTAATGTCCGTATGTGACATCATTGTCGTCGCAGCCAAACATGTCCACATCGGGATAGTTTAGCTTTCCCCTGAGAATTTCAAAATTGGGAGGAAACTCTAATTAATCTGTCAGCGCTAAAGACGTAGGAGAAACCAACAAGGCCTCAGCTGTTCCTCTCCTCATTGTGTCACTGTCTTGTACCGGATCAGTAACATTTTATTCATCCAATTGTATAGAATTGTCCATGATCACCTCCACTCATCCATCCTCATCCAGACAGTCCTGGTAACCTATTAAAGGTGCAATCCTTGTGTTCCTGCTAGTTTATGTTCATTTTGCAGCTTCTTTAGTTAGTTGCCTCTGCGCCTTTACAGACTGGCTTTGCAGCTTCCCAGGGCATAATGTTTGTGTTATTTAGCTTTTTTGTGCGTCTGCGTTTATGTGCATTTTGTGGCATGATAATATTCTCAATAAACTGTTCTGATTTGTTGTGTGTGCTGCTTTTTTTTTTTTTTTTATAATTTTTTTTTTTTATTTTACCTTTTTGTTTGTTTTAATCATCAAATCTAATGGATTGCACCTTTAATACTACATGATGGTTTAGCATCTGCTTTGTATAGGGGTGTTGAAGAATTTGTTGGGTTAGAGAGGAACTGTCGTGAAAATAACGTAATGAATGCATTTTTTTTTCAAAATTATTAATTTAGTCAGTGTTTGCCCACTGTACAATATTTTCTCACCCTGATTTACATTCTGAAACTTGTATCATGGCGATATCTTTAGTTCTGTCAGGTGATCTTTGTGGAATGTTTTTTTTTACTGAGAGTTCCAAAGCCAGTAAAACGCATACCTGTCCTCCCAGAAGTCTCTGGGAGGATTCCGTATAGCTGAACTGCCTAAGCTAAACATTGCTGGGAGGACGGGACTACATTCCAAGATATAGATACAGGAAGGGTTTCAGATGCTGAAACCAAAATTACAATAGATGTGGGCAACCTGAATAATTTACTGCATTTAAATAGTACAGTGATAGGCAAACTTGGCTCTCCTGCTGTTAAGGAACTACAAGTCCCACAATGCATTGCAGGAGTCTGACAACCACAGTCACGATTCATAAAGGCAAATGCATTGTGGTACTTGTAGTTCCTTAACAGCTGGAGAGCCAAGTTTGCCTATCACTGAAATAGTTGATATTTGTCACTACAGTGCTTCTTTAAGACTCTTGTGGTGTTAAAGTATATTAATATTGGGCTTTCGCCAATTTAAGTTGTTTTGAGATATTGACATATCACTCCCGTTGTTGACAAATATGAAATGATTCCAGGATAGCCGGTTCTCCCTCCTCAGTATATGCCAAAGTGCTGACCATGATCGGTGTAGGGAGGGGCAAAAAAAGAGCAATGACCATTTACAAGTGTGGGCATGAGGAGCAGCAAGCGACATCAATTTTAAGTGAGGTTTTAGCACACAATGTAGCTAGTTTACGGTTACTGCAGGCACAGCTTATACTGTGCATACTGGGGTGCTGACCTGCCAGTATGTTAAAATGGAACTCAAAGTGATATAGAATTCCCAGTTGTGCTCATGGCCACATTTTTAAATTAACTATAAAGAAGTACACTAACAATTTGTAGAGAATTCCAGGAAGCCTGTGATTTTGTTCTAGTTCTCTTAACAATGTATTTAAATTGGCAAAATGCATTTTTCTTCTTAGAATCTTAAGGTAGCCATACACTGGTCGATTTTCCATCAGATTCGACCAACAGATAGATACCTCTCTGATCGAATCTGATCAGAGAGGGATCGTATGGCTACCTATACTGCAAACAGATTGTGAACCGATTTCAGCCTGAAACTGTTCACAATCTGTTGTGGTGGTGGTGCTGCCACCGCTCCCCATGCCCGCATACATTACCTGCTCCGCCGGCACGACTCCAGTCCCCAGGTCTCCGCTGTCTTCTCCGCTCTGGTCTCCAGGTCCGGCATGCTTTACTTCTTCCTGCCCGGCAGGAAGTTTAAACAATAGAGCGCCCTCTACTGTTTAAACTTCCTGCCGGGCAGGAGGAACTGAAGCATGCCGGAGACCAGAGCGGAGAAGAAGCAGCGGGGGCAGTCACGCCGGCGGAGCAGGTAATGTATTGCCCCTCTCGTCGGGCACTTGAACGCCGCTAGCGACGCGCTCCCTACCCGCGGGCGATCGACGGTAATTTTCCGCACGGAGCGATCGACGAGATCGGACGAAATGGATCGAAATTCGGCGTGTAGCGTGAACGATTGGCAGCAGATTCTATCCCAGTGATCGAATCTGCTGTCGAAACGGCGGCAAATCGGGCCAGTGTATGGCCAGCTTAAATGTCTGGTAGTCGCCTAAGGCGGAGCACCATAATTTGGGTGGGGCTGTATGTGAGTTATAAACCACCTGTTGGGACAGCAGGACATGACAAAATAATCAGTTAGAGAATGTGCAGTATCTGCTATATCCTCCTTCTAGTCTTCTCAAAGCAGTCCTCCTATATAATTCCTTGTGTTGCTGCGTCCACTGTGGGGTGCATGTGCGGGCATCAGTCGTGATGAGTGACATGCATGCATGGCATGCGGCTGTGAACGAGACGTTTCTTGGCTCCCTTTATTAAACTGTCTTCGGGACTAGTTCATTATAATACTCTGCAGGGAAGGGAACATTAACTATAATGCTTGATAGGTGTCAGCAAGCCTGCGCTTACCTGTACAGATGCTGTACAGGTGGGACTCCCGACGTGGCCAGCCGCGTCGATGTGGAGGGGGTCGGTGGCATTGCTGTGGGAGTGCTTGGTGCGCAGTCTAGCCGGGGATAGGCGCGCGCGCGGTCAGCTTCGCACCTTGTCAGCTGGCACGCATTGTTCCACCTCCGGTTGCTGATTGGCTGGGGGCATGCCGTTGAGCCCTTCCCGGGCTTCTTAAACTCCGGTTTGGCATTCTATTGTTGTCTGCTCTAGCTAACACTTCTCTGTGGAAGGCTTCAGACCATAGTCAGCTCCTTGTGTGCTTTGAACTGGCAGGACCCCGGGGATTTCACACCTAGCTCAGACATTGTTATATTGTGATTATATTGACCTTCTTGCCTGAATACTCACTCTGATTTTGCCTACTGATTCTGTACTTTTGCCCATCTGATCTGTTGCCGACCTCTGCCTGAATACTCCCTCTGATTTTGCCTGCTGATTTTGTACCTCTGCCAATCCGATCTGTTGCCAACTCGATTGTGCCTGACTATTCTATATCTATTGCAGTGGCAGTTCTGCCTTCTGCTGCCACTAACTAACTGTATTGTGTCCAGAGGTCCCTCCAGGGGGCAACATATTTGTCTGTTCGTGTCCCTCACACACTGGCAGAATATTACACCTGTTTCGTCTGCTAGTGTCCCTCACACACTAGCAGATCGTTACAATAGGCTGGTGTATAGTTTTGCAAGGAAGGGGGAATTTTAGTGTAATGTTTTAAAGGCTGCTGTGAACTGGGGGGGGGGGGGGGGGGAGAGGACCGTTGCAATCATCTTTATATAAGGATGATTCGTAGATCAGCGTGGAGAAACAGATGCTGTAATGATTGAAGGGCTGATACGGAGATCAGCAGGGGAGAGGGGGCAGATGCTGTAATGATTGAAGAGCTGATGTGGAGATCAGCAGGGGAGGGGGCAGATGCTGTAATGGTTGAAGAGCTGATGTGGAGATCAGGAGGGGACAGATGCTGTAATGATTGAAGAGCTGATGTGGAGAGCAGCAGGGGCGTCGAGAGATGCTGTAATGATTGAAGGGATGATGCGGAGATCAGCAGGGGAGGGGATAGATGCTGTAATGATTGAAGGGCTGATGTGGAGATCAGCAGGGGAGGGGACAGATGCTGTAATGATTGAAGGGATGATGCGGAGATCAGCAGGGGAGGGGACAGATGCTGTAATGATTGAAGGGATGATGCGGAGATCAGCAGGGGAGGGGACAGATGCTGTAATGATTGAAGGGATGATGCGGAGATCAGCAGGGGAGGGGACAGATGCTGTAATGATTGAAGGGCTGATGTGGAGATCAGCAGGGGAGGGGACAGATGCTGTAATGCTGCAACGATTGAAGGGTTGATGCGGAGATCAGCAGGGGAGGGGATAGATGCTGTAATGATTGAAGGGCTGATGTGGAGATCAGCAGGGGAGGGGACAGATGCTGTAATGATTGAAGGGATGATGCAGAGATCAGCAGGGGAGGGGACAGATGCTGTAATGATTGAAGGGCTGATGTGGAGATCAGCAGGGGAGGGGACAGATGCTGTAATGCTGCAACGATTGAAGGGTTGATGCGGAGATCAGCAGGGGAGGGGACAGATGTTGTAACGTTTGAAGGGCTGAAGCGGAGATCAGCAGGGGAGGGAACAGATGCTGTAATGCTGCAACGATTGAAGGGTTGATGCGGAGATCAGCAGGGGAGAGGGGGCAGATGCTGTAATGATTGAAGAGCTGATGTGGAGATCAGCAGGGGAGGGGGCAGATGCTGTAATGATTGAAGAGCTGATGTGGAGATCAGGAGGGGACAGATGCTGTAATGATTGAAGAGCTGATGTGGAGAGCAGCAGGGGCGTCGAGAGATGCTGTAATGATTAAAGGGATGATGTGGAGATCAGCAGGGGAGGGGACAGATGCTGTAATGATTGAAGGGCTGATGTGGAGATCAGCAGGGGAGGGGACAGATGCTGTAATGATTGAAGGGATGATGCGGAGATCAGCAGGGGAGGGGACAGATGCTGTAATGATTGAAGGGCTGATGTGGAGATCAGCAGGGGAGGGGACAGATGCTGTAATGATTGAAGGGCTGATGTGGAGATCAGCAGGGGAGGGGACAGATGCTGTAATGCTGCAACGATTGAAGGGTTGATGCGGAGATCAGCAGGGGAGGGGACAGATGCTGTAACGTTTGAAAGGCTGAAGTGGAGATCAGCAGGGGAGGGAACAGATGCTGTAATGCTGCAACGATTGAAGGGTTGATGCGGAGATCAGCAGGAGAGGGGACAGATGCTGTAACGTTTGAAGGGCTGAAGCGGAGATCAGCAGGGGAGGGAGCAAATGCTGTAATGATTGAAGGGCTGATGCAGAGATCAGCAGGGGAAGGGACAGATACTGTAATGATTGAAGGACCGATGCGGTTAGGGAACGGATGCGGTAATGAGTGAAGAGCTGATGAGATCAACAGGGAAGGGGACAGATGCTGAAACGTTTGAAGGCCTGATGCGGAGATCAGCAGGGGAGGGGACAGATGCTGTAATGATTGAAGGGATGATGCAGAGATCAGCAGGGGAGGGGACAGATGCTGTAATGATTGAAGGGCTGATGTGGAGATCAGCAGGGGAGGGGACAGATGCTGTAATGTTTGAAGGGATGATGCAGAGATCAGCAGGAGAGGGGACAGATGCTGTAATGATTGAAGGGCTGATGTGGAGATCAGCAGGGGTGGGGACAGATGTTGTAATGATTGAAGGGCTGATGTGGAGATCAGCAGGGGTGGGGACAGATGCTGTAATGATTGAAGGGATGATATGGAGATCAGCAGGGGAGGGGACAGATGCTGTAATGATTGAAGGGATGATGCAGAGATCAGCAGGGGAGGGGACAGATGCTGTAATGATTGAAGGGCTGATGTGGAGATCAGCAGGGTCATGGAGAGATGCTGTAATGTTTGAAGGGATAATGCAGAGATCAGCAGGGGTGGGGACAGATGTTGTAATGATTAAAGGGCTGATGTGGAGATCACCAGGGGAGGGGACAGATGCTGTAATGATTGAAGGGATGATATGGAGATCAGCAGGGGAGGGGACAGATGCTGTAATGATTGAAGGGATGATATGGAGATCAGCAGGAGAGGGGACAGATGCTGTAATGATTGAAGGGATGATGTGGAGATCAGCAGGGGAGGGGACAGATGCTGTAATGATTGAAGGGATGATATGGAGATCAGCAGGAGAGGGGACAGATGCTGTAATGGTTGAATGGCTGATGTGGAGATCAGCAGGGGAGGGGACAGATGCTGTAATGATTGAAGGGCTGATGTGGAGATCAGCAGGGGAGGGGACAGATGCTGTAATGATTGAAGGGATGATATGGAGATCAGCAGGAGAGGGGACAGATGCTGTAATGGTTGAATGGCTGATGTGGAGATCAGCAGGGGTGGGGACAGATGCTGTAATGATTGAAGGGATGATATGGAGATCAGCAGGGGAGGGGACAGATGCTGTAATGATTGAAGGGATGATGCAGAGATCAGCAGGGGAGGGGACAGATGCTGTAATGATTGAAGGGCTGATGTGGAGATCAGCAGGGTCATGGAGAGATGCTGTAATGTTTGAAGGGATAATGCAGAGATCAGCAGGGGTGGGGACAGATGTTGTAATGATTAAAGGGCTGATGTGGAGATCACCAGGGGAGGGGACAGATGCTGTAATGATTGAAGGGATGATATGGAGATCAGCAGGAGAGGGGACAGATGCTGTAATGGTTGAATGGCTGATGTGGAGATCAGCAGGGGAGGGGACAGATGCTGTAACTTTTGAAGGACTGATATGGAGATCAGCACGACGATGCAGTTCCGTCTATTTGAAAGACCCTGAATTTGAAGAGATTGGTCAGATGACAAGCAGATGCTTCCATAAAGGCGCTGTACCAGACTGTCTTACTGAATAACCTACAAAGGTAGAATTTTTGCTGATTAAAATATACAGAAAAAAACAGCATAGTTTATACCACCACTTATTTCAGGGGTTCATCTTTCGTATTGGTTTTTTTATGGCCAAATATACACTTCGTTCTAATGTGCAACTTTTAGGCTTTGTGGCTTATTAATATGACTGTTGTTTGTATTAGTATTGCGTTGTAAGAAGGCTTGACTCTTATTTTGTCTTAAAGAAAATCTTTCCCGCCGGTGCCTTCCTTGCGAGCCTTTTCCGTACACGTTCTCGGGGTTGTCACTGCCTGCTGGCTTATCAGATTGTGTCGGCCGGCTCCTGCTCTCTACATTAATTTCTTCCCCAGCGTTCCAGACCTCCTGTCTGACCTAAACATATATTTTGCTAATCCCAGTTGGTGGCGCAGAGTAAGGTTATCCTCCATTCTCCATCAAATTGACTCCTGGGGCATCACAGAGGACAGAAGCGCTTGACGATAATAGCGCAGATTATACTAACTAAAGGGCTGGCAGAGATGCAGCTTTCGGGTTTGTTTTCCGCTATGGATTGGCTTTGCTGTGTTAAGATGGCCATACATCTACCAATTCATTTTTCTATTTTTTTTTTGCTGCTGACTGATTATATAGTGGCTGGATAGTTAAGGGCTCTGCTTCTGACACAGGCAACTTGGGTTGAATCTTGGCTCTGCCTGTTCAGTAAGCCAGCACCTATTTGGTTGGAGACCTTGGGCAAGACTCCCTAATGCTGCTACTGCTTATAGAGTGCGCCCTAGTGGTTGCAGCTCTGGTGCTTTGAGTCTGCCAGGAGAAAAACGCGATATAAATGTTCTGTGTCTTGTCTTGATTGACTATCTGATTCGATTATTTTGTTGGATCAGGTTTGAAAATCAGTGCTGCAACAAGCATGCCCGTTCAAAGATTTGACTGATCTCGGGCTGAATGCCTTGATAGGCCATGCTGGGAAGATCTTGATTGAAAGTGCTCTATCACATGTGTGGCGGTAATGGCGTTTAATATCACAACGGACCCCTAGCAGCTGTGTCTCATGCCCCCAACCCCCCCCCCCCCAAGTGAAAATGTTTCCTTCTTCTGTCCCCCATGCGGTGCAATATTTTACCTGGCCCACTTCTCCCAGGGCTGTGGAGTCAGAGGTTTCAGTCGGGTGATTTTTGTACCTCCACAGTCCTGGTCACACCTGTGCTTGTGATGGCTCATGGGGTGACAGCGGAGGAGGCTGAGAGTTGCAATAGCGACACAGGTGAGATTTCACACTGACTGCTCACCCGGGAGGTACATTTACATTGGGAGGAGGGGGGAGGCAGGCAGCCAGGCAGGCGGTGGGTATAGCATCATGAAGCAGATTCCCAAGATATTTTATGCTGAAATCTATCTGCAATTGGCCTGGGGTGTATGGGCCAGCAACAGATCTCTCTCCAATCAGATATAGATCTGTCTGGTGGTTGATCTGCTTATACATCGCTGGATGTATAGGCACCTTTAGACATCTTGGTATGATTGGAGAAATGGACACCAATGGCTACTCCTGTTCTCATATACTGAACAGATCATGTCATGGCTCTACAGATCCTTACATTTATTGTTTTACCATGCCACAGTGCTATAGCTTACATTATATAGGGGCCTATTTATAAACCACCGCTGATCAGCTAATCAGTCAGCTGTTTTTTTCTTTGCTGCCTTTTTACTTTTTAAAAGAGCTTTATTTAGCATTGAACAATATCAAATCCTCAAACAAGGCTATAACATAGTGCAAAGTAAATTTCTATTACATACTCTTTCTATAAACCCAATAAGAAAAATGACAACATAAAACATGTTTAACCACATGTGGACCAGAGGTTTATATCCCCCTAGTGACCAGTCCGTTTTCTGTTTACAATTTGCCACTTCACAACTTTTAATGGTTTATTGCTTGGAGATACAACTTGACACCCAAATTAAGTTTACCCCCTTTTCTTCTCACAAATAGAGCTTTCTTATGATGCCATTTGATTGCTGCTACAATTTTTTTTTTTTAATAAAGTAGCAATTTTTTATTTTTTATTCCCCCCCTTCCCCTTTAATTTGGCTCTAGACTGATCCATACACTACACTACACTACACTACACTATACACACATAGGCATAAGTCTATGATGGGGATTAAATTGTGAGCCCCTCTGAGGGACAGTTAAGTGACAAGGCAATGCTTTGTACAGTGCTGCACAAGATCCCAGCACTATAGATTTTTTTTTTTAAATATAAGTTTAAAGAACAGCCTGCCAGCGCCGATCGTGGGCTGGCGGGCTGATCCCTCTTTGTTTACAGGCGGGAGCTCACGCTCTTGTGAGCGTGAGGTCCCGTCTAATCTCAATCCTCATGAGATAACGCCATAGGGCATCGTAGAGGAACAACGGAGTCACTCTGCGGCCACCAACCTGCGTTAGGTGATCGCAGAGTGGTTAAAGGGCTTAGCTATATCTCGCTGGACAATTGGTAACTGCTAAATTTTACAAACAATTATATATTCACGGTGAAAGTGCATGAAGCATTCACTCTGCAAGCCATTTCCAGACCTTAATGTGAACAAGGATTTTTAACGTGCCCATATATCAGACGATGTATGGGCAGATCGACCAAGAGACAGATCTCTCTTTGATCGGCGAGAGATGTGTTGCTGGCCCATACACCACAGACCGATTCCTTATCGATTTTAGCATAAAATCTCTCTGGAATAGGACTTGTGAAGCTGCATCCTTCGACTTGCTGGCCCCGACGCTGTCTCCCCTAATATAAAATGTGCCCCGCGCAGTATACTTTACCTGTCTGTGTCCACTGCTGGCTTCGTTTTCTGTGCACATGTGCCTGTATGGGCAGAGTGTGGAGCCAACGGCGAACACTGACTGGTAAAATATATGGGGGGGGGGGGGGGGGGGCGGTGCTGGGGGTTCCATCATGTTCAACCAGATATCTCACGCCGTTACTGCTGCACACCCGTTCAGGCATGTTGGCCCTACATCTTGCATGTCCAATTGATACGTGACCAATTTCGGCCTGATTTTGGACGTATCATCAATCGGCATGCTCTTGGGGGCACCGAATTTTATCCCATTGTAATAATCGAATCGGATGGTCAAGTCGCCTGATGTATGGCCATCTTTAGACATTAAGCACGTGAAACAAATGTAAACCACCACTATAACCAAGCCAGGGTAGCCAGACCACCTCAAAATAATGAAAGGTGTCCATCTATGGAATGCAGTCCTAACCGTTTGTTTTTCCGGTGTGAGGCTGTATACACTATTGTGAGGCTATGTACACTTTGGTGGAAGCCATGATATGCTGAATTGGCTTACGAGTTGCGTGTTTGTTTCATTCTGTCCAGTTTTATAACAAACAGGAACAAGCTTATATCTGTAGGGAAAATGGTATGGAAAATTCTTGTCATCATGCTCCCAGTCATATAATGGAGACTCTTGGGCACTTTGCCACTTTTTTTTTTTTTTTTAAAATCAGTTTCCGTCCCTAAAGGTGTAACGATTGTGGAATTATTCCCGTGGTCAGCGCACAGGATGTGCGCTGACACTGCGGAAATCCTCCACAAGCGTATAGTCTGAGTTAACCCAGCAATGGTGCTATGCACCTGTAGATGGGAATTCCTGCCGGCAGATGGAGCTGTGGAGTGCAGAGGAACAGATCCTCTGCACAGCCACAGATGCCAGATAGGAATTGTACGAGGGGAAGCAATGCAGGGCAAGATAGCCCTTAAAGAGAGAGAGCACAGAGACAGGGTATATGTGCGTCCACCAATCTAGTCGCCAGAGCGACTATGAACACACAACCGTGAAGACCAGGTGGGAAAGCAATCGCAAGAGATGGCGATTGCTAACAGCGACACAAGACTGAAATAAGCAAAGAGAAGGGATGTATGTATGTCCACCAATCTAGTCGCCAACCAGCGACGGCGAACACACAACAGTGGAAACCAAGTGAGAACGCAATCGCAAGTGATGCGATTGCCAATGAGAATGAGCACAGGGACAGAATGTATGTATGTGCACCAATCTAGTCGCCAACCCGTGACGGTGAACACACAACAGCAGAAACAAAGTAGGAATGCAATTGCAAGAGTGGCGATTGCCAATAGTGACACAAGACAGAGCAAAGGTTAAACACAGGAGCAGAGAGAAAGGCACAGCATATCATACAATGAGAATGTCAAACGAAAATAACAAACGCAATACCTAAACGTGGTCACCGCGCGTTAGGCGCAACAGCGACAAGTGCGTTTACGTTGCGGTCTCCGCACGTTAAGCGCAACAGAGACGAGCACGCCACCCTGACTATTGAATGAACACAAATGGACAAATAGGGACGCTTGCTAAACGGCTGCCTTACCGCAGACAACTGCAAGCGTTTGCTCCAGACAGACAGACGAACGGAAAACAGAAATAGGCCAGAGAAGATCCACCGCTCTTCCGCCAGAGTGAGTGCGATCCGGGTTCAGGGACAGGAAGGATCCACTGCTCTTTTCCACCAGAGCAAGTGTGATCCAAGTACAGAAACAGGCCTAGCAGGATCCACTGCTCTTTCTGCCAGAGCGAGTGCGATCCACAAGGCAAGACAGACAGGAGTAACCAGTAGCAACCGCAGCTACGGTAAAACTCCAAGACATAGACTAGAGAGATCCACTGCCACTACCTCTAGAGCAAGTGCGAACCAGGTACTGGACCAAACGATTCACCATCGCCAACCGCTGGCGACAGTGCAATCGCAAGGACAAGATGACAGGCAATACAGATAATACGCTAGGAGCGTTCATCAGTAACAAACCATCATGACCAGCAAAAGATTGTGGGATCACATGGTATTTATGCTGCAAGCCTTCAAGGGAGGCGACTAGGCAATTTGCATGACAAATGTATGCAAATTCCTCAGCAGCAGAGCAGGTCTGAAACTTGCAAAGTGAAGACAGGTCTCTCTTCCAGAGACCTGCAGCCCACAGACTTGAGGAATGGTCAAACAGCTGTCTGCCTGTGCAACCAGCTGAGCGGATCATTACAAAAGGGGTCCTGAAGTAAGAGGTACATTCACCTAAAGGATTATTAGGAACCCTGTTCAATTTCTCATTAATGCAGTTGTCTTATCAACCAATCACATGGAAGTTGCTTCAATGCATTTAGGGGTGTGGTCCTGGTCAAAACAATCTCCTGAACTCCAAACTGAATGTCAGAATGGGAAAGAAAGGTGATTTAAGCAATTTTGAGCGTGGCATGGTTGTTGGTGCCAGACAGGACGGTATGTGTATTTCACAATCTGCTCAGTTACTGGGATTTTCACGCACAACCATTTCTAGGGTTTACAAAGAATGGTGTGAAAAGGAAAAAACATCCAGTATGCGGCAGTGCTGTGGGCAACAATGCCTTGTTGATGCTAGAGGTCAGAAAAGAATGGGCCGACTGATTTCAAGCTGATAGAAGAGCAACGTTTACTGAAATAACCACTCGTTACAACTGAGGTATGCAGCAAAGCATTTGTGAAGCCACAACACTCACAACCTTGAGGTGGACGGGCTACAACAGCAGAAGACCCCACCCGGTACCACTCATCTCCACTACAAATAGGAAAAAGAGGCTACAATTTGCACAAGCTCACTAAAATTAGACAGTTGAAGGAAAAATGTTGCCTGGTCTGATGAGTCTCGATAGTCAGAATTTGGCGTCAACCGAATGAGAAAACGGATCCATCACGCTTTGTTACCACTGTGCAGGCTGGTGGTGGTGATGGTGTAATGGTGTGGGGGATATTTTCTTGGCACACTTTATGCCCCTTAGTGCCAATTGGGCATCATTTAAATGCCACAGGCTACCTGAGCATTCATTGTTTCTGACCATGTCCATCCCTTCATGACCACCATGTACCCATCCTCTGATGGCTACTTCCAGCAGGATAATGCCCCATGTCGCAAAGCTCCAATCATTTCAAATTGGTTTCTTGACCATGACAATGCGTTCACTGTACTAAAATGGCCCCCACAGTCACCAGATCTCAATCCAATAGAGCATCTTTGGGATGGGATGGAACGGGAGCTTCGTGCCCTGGATGTGCATCCCACAAATCTCCATCAACTGCAAGATGTTATCCTATCAGTATGGGCCAACATTTCTAATGAATGCTTTCAGCACCTTGTTCAATCAATGCCACCTAGATTTAAGGCAGTTCTGAAGGCGAAAGGGGGTCAAACGCCGTATTAGTATGGTGTTCCTAATAATCCTTTAGGTGAGTGTATATGGAGGCTGCCATCTTCATTCCCTTATAAACAATGCCAGTTGCCTGGCTGTCAATCTGATCTTAAGGCTTGGGTTGTGTTTGAGTCACACCCCTGCAACAAGCATGCAGCCAGTGGAGTCACACCAGAGACACGGCATCTGATCTGCAGCTCATTCTGGGCCAGTGACTTACAGTATTAGAGGTGGAGCATCAGCACAGCAGTTGGGCTGAAATGTATATGTATAAAAATGCAGAGAAGGAGCGCTCTGTGGTGCATTAAACATTTGTGCTGCAAATCAAAGGAATCTCAAGATTTGTTACAGGTTACCCAGCAAGCTCATGGTGAACCAGAACTCCTAGCAGTGTGTTAGGGGCTACAAAGTCATACCTATGAATCTGGCACTGGGAGATTTGGGCACAGGATACAGCTGATATACGGCTTACCCTGCTCCTGCACAAGTCCCGGCAGTGTTAATTACTATTCCCCTTCAGCGGTGACGTGGATGCTGGGGAATGATGTAATTCAGTTTCCAGCTATTACTGCCGGCCGAATTACAGTGTTTTAAAAGTAATTTGAGCTCCGTCTTTTGATGCCTCCCAAGTTACTTAGTAAGCGCAGCTATAGCTGTAATTCCTATTACGGCCTATGGTGGTGCCGGCTGCGCCCAAGTCTTCTTCTGCACTGTTTTAAAAAGAGTCTGAAGCGAGAATAAATCTCGCTTCAGACCTCATAGATAGCAGGGGCATGTGTGCCCCTGCTAAAACGCAGCTATCCCGCGGCTTAACGGGGGTCCCTGATCCCCCAAATCCCCTCCGTGCAGCCGGGGAGCGCTTCCGCATTGGGGCAGGGCTAACCGCCGCAGCCCTGCCTCCCGCGCGTCTATCAGACGCGTACCTCCGCCTCTCCCCCGCCTCTCTCAGTGTTCCTTCACTGAGAGGGGCGGGGGAGAGGCGGCGATGCGCCGCTGATTGACGCGACTGGAGGCCGGGCTGCAGCCGTTAGCCCTGCCTCCAGGAGAGACCAAGTCTGCGACCAAGTGTCGCAGTGGGGGGTTTGGGGGTGAAGGGACCCCCGTTTAGCGGCGGTTTAGCAGGGGCACACGCGCCCCTGCTAACTATGAGCTCTGAAGCGAGATTTATTCTCGCTTCAGAGTCTCTTTAACAGCGCTGGCTGCAAAGCATCAAAATGCCCTCCTTATTAAAAATGTTATGTAAAACAAAACTTTGCCTTCATAAAACAGAAGGTATTTGCGATTATTCAGACTGTAATGAGCCTATCATGTCTCCCATGATGCATCACTGCTGAATATGCAAATAATCTTTTGTAAGCTAACCACACCTCCAGAACCACTGACAAGCGGTTACAAGATTTGTAGGAAATAAAAGCATATAGCACTCATGTGAAAAGACGGAATCGCCCTCAGAGGGACGCACCAAACAGCTCCTTTCTGCCAATAGCGTCATAACGCTAAACCGTGTTATGCCGCTATCACCACTACTCTGTTCCACTCACACAGACGTCCACACTGCCTGCCACACTGGGAGCCATTGGCGTGTCCATCTGAGGGCGATTCCGTCTTTGCATGAGTGCTGTATGCTTTCATCTCCCACAAATCTTGTGAGATTCTTTTCATTTGCAGTACTAATAAATGTTTAATGCACTACAGTATAGAGTGCTCCTTATCTGCCTTTTTATTGATTTCACTTCCCCATAACTCTTTTGGACCAGCACTTTTGGTGGCATTAAGGTCCCTGGAGCAAACTGACTTGTTGGAACGCAGCTGACTACACTGGATTTTTCAAAATACTTATACTACAACAGTAAATCAAGAACCTATAAAAACCTACCTCCAGTGCCTAGATTGAAAACCGTCCCCAGACCCATGCTCATATTGTTCTGCAGCCTATTACGGTCTATGGAGGTGCCGGCTGCGCCCAAATCTCCTATGTTGTTGTTAAAGCGCTCGCGCCCTAGGGAGTTTAGAGGTGTGACATAGGGAGGAAGGTGCCTCAAAGGATGTATAAAATGATTAAAAAGGCAAGAAAAAAAACGTACCCCCAAGATGCTCCAAGCCAGTTCAAATTTATCTTGTTTTATTGACCTGAGGAAGCGGGTGAATGCCCATGAAATGCATTTTCCAGTGTTTTGATTAAATTCTTTTTGTGAAATTAACCCTCATCCTGTTTTTTTTTTTTTACAAAGTCTGTCAAGGAGGTAAGTGAGTGAAAAAGGCTGCCTCTCCAGCCTTTGTGCAATAGTCTTGGTTAGAGTTCTTTTTTTTTTAAATTAAAATAAACATGAGATAAATGGCGGAGAAAAAGGATTTTTACTTACCTGGGGCTTCCTCCAGCCCCCTGTACTCCATCTGCTCCCTCAGTGTTTGTCCAGTCCCCTCCATTGTGCCACTGTGAAGTCCCCAATCTAATTTGGTTGCAGGCCCCTGTTCCAGGCCATGTGCCTTTTTCATTAAGCTCCTGTGGTCGGGAGCATTCTGTGCTAGCGCAGTTATAGTCTTGATGAACTGCACATGCGCAGAATGATTGGGTGGACTGTGCATGTGCTACTGCATCAAGTTGTGGTTTTACAGTCCCGATCGAGTTGTGGACTTATAGGGCTGACAGACGCAAAACCGAGTGGACTGGGTGAGCGGCGAGGGAGCTGATGGACTACAGTATGTAAGAATCATTTTATCCATTTGTCTCAGGTACACTTTAAAGGACAACTGAGGTGAGGGACGTGGAGGCTGACATATTTATTTCCTTTTTAAAGGGACTCACAGCTCATGCAAATAAAAAGATTTATACGTACCTGGGGCTTCCTCCAGCCCCATACGCTCTGATCGCTTCCACGCTGCCGACCTCAGTCTTCTGCAGCGCCGATACCGGGTCTCCGCACTTTCATCAGCCGGCTCCAGTCTATGCAGAAGAAGTGCGCTCTTTGTGTATCCAGCAGCTGCTGGAGAGATAGGTAAAGAGCGCACTTCTCTTACGCCAGACTGGCTCCGACTGACGGAAGTGCGGGGACCCAGTACCGGCGCTGCAGAAGACTGAGGACGGCAGCATGGGAGCGATTGGAGCATATGGGGCTGGAGGAAGCCCCAGGTACGTATAAATCTTTTTATTTAAAAGAGCTCTGGCACACATTAAAGAATACCAGTTGCCTGCCTAGCCTGCTGAACCTCTGTCTCTAATACTTTTAGCCATACACCATGAACAAGCATGCAGCATATATTAGCTGCATGCTTGTTTCTGGTGTGATTTAGACACTACTGCAGCCAAATAGATCAGAAGGGCTCCCAGGCAACTGGTATTGTTTAAAAGAAAATAAATATGGCAGCCTTCATATACTTCTCATTTCAGTTGTACTTTAAAGGGATACTGTAGGGGGGTCAGGGGAAAATGAGTTAAACTTACCCGGGGCTTCTAACGGCCCCTCGCAGACATCCTGTGTTGGCACAGCCACTCACCGATGCTCCGACCCCGCCTCCAGTTCACTTCTGGAATTTCAGACTTTAAAGTCTGAAAACCACTGCGCCTGCATTGCCGTGTCCTCGATCCCGCTGATGTCATCAAGAGCGCACAGCGCAGGCCCAGTATGGTCTGTGTCTGCGCAGTACACTCCTGGTGACATCAGCGGGAGCGAGATCACGGGCATGCAGGCGCAGTGGTTTTCTGACTTTAAAGTCAGAAATTCCAGGAGTGAACTGGAGGCGGGGCCGGAGCATCGGTGAGTGGCTGTGCCAACACAGGATGTCTGCGGGGGACCATTAGAAGCCCCGGGTAAGTTCAGCTCATTTTCCCCCGACCCCCCCCCTACAGTATCCCTTTAACCTGCTGGGCGGTCTGGACGAGCTCAGCTCGTCCAGTACCGCCGGAGCCTGCCGCTCAGGCCCTGCTGGGCCGATTTGGCTCAAGTAAAAAGCAGCACACGCAGCCGGCACTTTGCCAGCCGCGTGTGCTGCCTGATCGCCGCCGCTCTGCGGCGATCCGCCGCGAGCAGCGGCGAAAGAGGGTCCCCCAGCCGCCTGAGCCCAGTGTAGCCGGAACAAAAAGTTCCGGCCAGCGCTAAGGGCTGGATCGGAGTCGGCTGACATCAGGACGTCCATGACGTCACTCCGCTCGTCGCTATGGCGATGAGGGAAGCAAAACAAGGAAGGCCGCTCATTGCAGCCTTCCTTGTTTATTCTGGGCGCCGGAGGCGATCGGAAGAACGCCTCCGGAGCGCCCTCTAGTGGGCTTTCATGCAGCCAACTTTCAGTTGGCTGCATGAAATAGTTTTTTTAGCCTCCCTGGCGATCTTATCAGAACGCCAGGCAGGTTAAAGCTCATATATATATGCATTTAGTAGTCAGTAGTTATTGGCTATAAAATAGCAAACCACAGTCATTCCCGTCTAGAAGGCCGAGCAACTCCCAAGAGTTCTGTCCCTGAAAAATGAACGCAGCAACAATAAAACAACGTATATGACGAACGTTCTGGCAAAGCCACTGCTTTCAATGTGTGGTGTTTTTTTTTTTTTTTGGGTGTTCTTTTAAAACATGATGCGGTCTGAGGCTGTGGTCTAGTTTTATTCAAAGAGGAAAAAGCGTTTGCTAATTAAAAAGACCCGGCTCTGATAGCTCCCGTTTGCCATCGACCAGAATAGCAGCCGCTACCCCTGCGGTTCAGGTTATCCGATTCCCCCCGCCTGATAATCCATTAAATGCCTGTGCCGCGCCGGCTATTTTTAGTAATGAGAAATTAAGAGATCAATCTCTGAACGGTGATCGCTTTTTTTCCCGTAATTAATTGTTCTCTATGAGATAGTCCTCACGAGGGATTTTTAATCACTGTGCCGGGCGGATTTACTTCACTTGCTCAATGGAGCGTGATTAAAGCCCTCCAAGACAATCAGCGGTAGACTTAACACTTTGCTCACACGCTACATCAGAATATAAGGGTACAATCCCATCACTTGTAATACTACTAAACTGGAGCTTGTGTGCACTGCAGCATGCTTCCAATTAATATTAGCTTTATTAGGGATTTCTCATCTTCTGTGGCACTGTATAAAGTTAGATACAAACTTAGTCATACTGACTGGCCAAAAAAGTAGAAACACCCTCTAATAACGAATTGGTCCACCTTTTGCTCTGATCACAGCTGATATTCTCCCTGGCATGGACTTTGCAAGATGTTGATCCCATTGTTGAGGCCCATCCTGGCATAATAGCAGCTCTTAAGTTGGGTCAGATTGGATGGTGGCTTTTCTAAGCTTTGAAGCGAGCTTTCCACTTTGTTCCACAAATGCTCAATAGGGTTGAGGTCAGGGAACTGAGTTGGCCATGGAAGCAGGTTAAACACTGATGTTCCTCAAACCGATTTGAGACAGATCGAGCATGGTGTCAAGGGCCCACAACAGGCATCCGGTTTCCTATTTTTCTGTGATCCCAAAGGAATCTTGATGGTATCCTGCTGCCAAAGCCCATCCTTTTGCAAAGTCTTTCTTGTTGTGCGTTGCACTGAATTTAGCTGTAATTTGCCATGTTGTTGGCCTTCTGTTTCTGCGGACTATGCGTGCTACTCGCCTTTCACCTCTCTTGTTCACCAGCCTTTTCTTGACCAGAATAGTCCTTATAGCTTGAAGGTTTTTTTTCGCAACTGCCACTAAACACCCAAGATACTGTTGGGAGAGAGCATCCATAAAAGAGTTGTCAGTTCAGAGATACTAGCCTCAGCTCTTCTTGCACCAATTATCATCCCTTGTTCAAAGCTACTTAAATCTTTCATCTTACCCATTTTGATATTAACTTCCATGATAACTACGTCATCCAAAGTTGAATGTTCCTTATATATGTTACGGCCAGAACCCGAAGTGTGGCCACTTTGCGTTCTGGCCGGCCACTTCGGGTTCTGGCCGGCCAAAGTGCGAACTGGCCGCTGCGCTGCGGCCAATGTGAGGAATGAAATGTTTCCCCTCGCAAGATTAATGTGTTTTTCTGGCCGTCTCTTGCCAAATGTAGCAAAAAGTTAGTTTAGTTAATGATATGAAGCCGGCGGCAATTAGCGGCTAAAGCCGCCGGCTTCAGCTATCTCTCCTCCCCCTGCCTCTCTTTCTCCTATGGGCGCTGCGGGAGGTGTGTGGGGGGGGACACGCGAGTCCCCCCAGAGTCGTTCGTGGCTGCAGGGAAGCAGAGCGGGGAGGCTGCAGACATCGCTTCTGCCAGCACCCGCTCTGCAGGAACGGCAGGATTGCCTGCCGTGCCGCGACGAATGACTCTGGGGGACACATGTTCCCCCCCCCCCCCCCCCCCATCCGGCTGCTAGTATTGGGGAGGAGAGGAGGCAGGGGGGAGGAGAGAGAACGGAAGCCGCCGGGTTCATTTTATTAAATTTTAAAACTTTTTGCAACATTTGGCCAGAGACGGCCAGAAAACACATAAATCTTGCGAGGGGAAACATTCCATTTCTAACATTGGCCGCAGCGCAGCGGCCAGTTCGCACTTTGGCCGGCCAGAACCCGAAGTGGCCGGCCAGAACGCAAAGTGGCCACACTTCGGGTTCTGGCCGTAACATATATAAACAACTCTGCCTTGTTAAGTCGCTGTGTGTCAGTGAACTGGTTTACTTTCAAATGAGGGATGTCTCAGTGTACAACATCAATACTATTATTATTTATATAGCGCCGACATCTTCCGCAGCGCTGTACAAAGTTTATTGTCTTGTCACTTTACTGTCCCTCAGTGGGGCTCACAATCTAACTCCAACCACAGTCATATGTCTATATCATGTAGTGTATGTATTGTAGTCTAGGGCCAATTCAGGTGGAAGCCAATTAACTTATCTGTATGTTTTTGGGATGTGGGAGGAAACTGGAGAACCGGAGGAAACCCACGCAGATACGGGGGGAACATACAAACTCCTTGCAGATGTTCACCTGGCTGGGATTCGAACCAGGGACCCAGCGCTGCAAGGCGAGAGAGCTAACCACTACGCCACCGTGCTGCCCAATATGACAGAAACTAAGAACATTTCCAAGAAATAAGGAAGATGTGGAAAGGGTATAGGGAAGGTACAAGAGGTTAAGCAGTGAGGCCTAGTTCACATTAGAAATCGCCAGTGCAAGCGCTGAGCGCTTTTGTGAGCGCTTTTCCCTGTGTTTTCAGGGCGATTTGCGATTTAAGCTCTTTTCTAAGCACGTTGGTTTGGCAATTTTTGTTGTTGTTCCTGATGACAATCAGGAAGTGAACTCTTTGACCTGGGACTGAATAAATACAATGGCCTCAATTCACTAAGCTTTATGAAACACTTTATCAAACGTTTGACAATTTACCTCATGGGTAAAATATCATTTTGAATTCACTAAGGTGTTATATATTTATCCCATGTTTTATCGATAAAACTCTCAATAGATGTATAACACCTTAGTGAATTCAAAATTATATTTTACCCTTAAGGTAAATTATCAAACGTTTGATAAAGTGTTTGTTAAAGCTTTGTGTATTGAGGCCATTGTATTTATTTTTAAAAGCGCTCACCAAATTGCTTTTCCAAGCTCTTTCCCATTTCCCTATACTTTGTATTGAAGCACAAACGCTCAGGAACTGGTGCAGGAGCCGCGTTTGCGATTGGAAAGAAAGCTCATCGCTCATGTGGGAACACTCCCATTCAGACACATTGCTAAATCGCCAGCGCTTTTAAAAAAGGAAAACCGCTATAGTATGAACAAGCCCTTGTATATTAGGGGGCAGTAAGTTCCTGAATTACCATCTGCAAGAAGCTGAAGACAAAAGGCCACACACCATACAATTTTTTAAATATCTTTTCAATTCAAGAATGGCAATCAATTTTTCTGACTGATTGTAACAATTCAAAAACCTGACCAATGTACCACACACCTGTGTTACATTTTTCCCCAATCATGAATAAAATAATTGAAAGCTCAGAAAAAAATTGATTGGAACTGTACATCAAGTAATTGACACACCCAAAAATTCTTGATAACGTTGGTCTGAAATTTCCAGTGTGTCCAATCTCCAAAAATCGAAAACAAAATGAGAAATTAAATCGGAAAAGCTTTAGTTTTTTCGGGAAAACCGATCGTAATTATCAAATTGGTGAAAAATTGGATCTTTTAATGGGTTAATGGTATGGTGTGTGGCCACCTTAAAGAGACACTTAAGCGAGACTAAATCTCGCTTCAGCTCTCATATATAGCAGGGGCACGTGTGCCCCTGCTAAAACGCCGCTGTCTCGCGGCTAAACGGGGGTCCCTTCACCCCCAACCCACCCCCCACAAAAGTTGGTCGCAAAGTTGGTCGTGGACTTTGCTTCCTGGAGGCAGGGCTAACGGCCGCAGCCCTGCCTATCGCCGCCTCTCCCCCACCCCTCTCAGTGAAGGAAGACTGAGAGGGGCGGGGGGAGAGGCGGAGATACGCGCTGACAGACGCGCGTGGGGCAGGGCTGCGACGGTTAGCCCTGCCCCAATACGGAAGCGCTCCCCCGCATTACGAAGGGGATTTGGGGGGACAGGGACCCCCGTTAAGCCGCGGGATAGCGGCGTTTTAGCAGGGGCACACGTGCCCCTGCTATATATGAGGTCTGAAGCGAGATCTATTCTCGCTTTAGACTCTCTTTAAGTCTTAGATTATATGCTTGCCTGGCCTGGAGAGCTGAAGCAACCAGTTTCACTGCCAGCGCTGCCTCACTGGCCTATTCTCTTGCCTCTGCAGGGGAAGGGGCACTAAACAGCAGGGGCCATATGCAATTCACCTTTTCACCTAGTGTTTTCTCCTAGGAGATAATTTTTCATCTTCGATTTAAAATAACTTTCCAGCACTTTTTAACTAAAAAAGTACCAAAAAGTAAGTGAAATAGGACTATCAAAATAATGTTGAGTATTTTCTTGGTTTTTGGTGGCTTATTCCCGTCTGCTGCCTTATACTGTCAATGTGAGAAATGAAGCTGGCTCCTCGGCTCTGGCTCCTCCTCCTGCCCCCCGCCTATTCAGCCCTGGCTCCCGGGGGACACTGCGTCCCCCCTCAGGGTCATTCGTAGCAGCAGGGAAGCAGAGTGGGAAGGCTACAGAAATTGCTTCTGCCAGCACCCGCTCTGCAGAAAGGAATGGCAGAAATCCAAGCGGGGGGGGGGGGGCACTATAATGAAGGGGGGATGCCAAGACGAACGACTCTGGGGGGATGCGTGTGTCCCCGGCTGCCAGAGCTGAATAGGAGAGAGGCAGGGGGAGAGGCCAGGAGCCGACTTTATTTCTCACATTGAAACAGTAAGTTGGCCGTTGGGAATCCGGAAATCTTAATTCATTTCGCACATTGGCTGAGACGGCCACTTCTAGTTTTGCCCGGCCGGGCTGTAACATATCTATGTGAAGGTAGCTACCATGCTACTGGTTGCCTATGTGTTCATCTTCAGTCCGACTTTACCCACAACTATTCCATGGAAACAGCCCACATCAATGCTGTTAATTGTCTCCTAACAGCTAAAATCCAAAGGCCATTATCCTTTACTTATCCTCACAGGTCTCTTTAGAATCTGATCCTGTAGACCAGGGGTCTCAAACTCGCGGCCCGCGGGCCATTTGCGGCCCTCGATACAATATTTTGTGGCCCTCGCCGGCAAAAGCTTCCTTATAGTTCGCTTCAGTGCTCCCAAGTAATCCGCCGCATCCCCGCTGCTAAACGAGGGCTGCAGAGCCCCCAAATCGCCCGGGGGCCGCCGGCATTTTCTGGAAGGGGCAGAGCTTTCGGCTTTAGCTCTGCCCCTCCTGACGTAAATTGCGGCGCACCGCCGCCTCTGCCTGCCCCTCTCACTCTTCCTTCACAGAGAGGGGCGGGGAGAGGCGGTGATGCGCTGCGATTGACGTCAGTAGGGGCAGAGCTGAAGCTGAAAGCTCTGCCCCTTCCAGGAAATGCCGGCGGATTGCCCCCCGGGCGATTTGGGGGCTCTGCAGCCCTCGTTTTGCGGCGGGGACACGGCGGATTACTTGTAATGGGAGCACTGAAGCAAACTATTAGGTAAAATAGGCAAAATAGTTTGTTTCAGTGTGAATTTGATTTTGAAATAAAAATTAATGAAAGGGATGGTGGGAGGGGGGGGGGGATGGTGGGTGGGCGGAGGTTTGGGTTTAGGCGATATTTTGTGAAATCCTTTATGCGGCCCAGCCTCATCCTGACTTTGCCTCCTGCGGCCCCCAGGTAAATTGAGTTTGAGACCCATGCTGTAGACCATGCTCTGCTTCTCCAGATGCTCTTCGTGTTGAGGGCCTTGCTCTTTCCTGGATTTCATTATGGAAGGTCTCATGGCCCGTACAAATGCTTAAGTACCGTCTCCCAGAGTGATAGTTGCTCATTGTTCTTGGTGACCTTGGCTTGTGGAACAGCCACCATACATCAGGGCAGTTAATAGGCTAAAATGCACCCAGGGCGAGGGTGTAAAAATTGTGCCCCACCCTCCCCCAGCGTAGCCAGTTATAGGTGCCCGCAGTATAGGTAAGCCAGGTCTAGTTGCACTCAGTATAGGTCCCCCCAGTATAGGTAACCAGGTATAGGTAGCCAGGTATAGGTTCCCCCAGTATAGGTAGCCAGGCATAGGTGCCCCAGTATAGTTGCCCCCAGCATAGGCTAGATAGGCAGGTGCCCCCGGTATAAGATAAATAGGTAGGTGCCCCCAGTACAGGTTAGCTAATTGGGTGCCTCTTATATAGGTAGCCAGAATAGTTGCCCCCAGCACAGGTTAGATAGGTAGGTGCCCCCCGGTATAGGTTAGTTAGGTAGGTGCCTCCAATATCGGTAGCCAGTATAGTTGCCACCAGTATATGCTAGGTAGGTAGGTGCCACCAATACAGGTTAGATAAGTAGGTGCCCCCAATATAGGTTAGATAGGTAGCTGCCCCCCAGTATAGGATAGATTAGGTAGGTGCCCCCCAGTATAGGTAGCTGCCCCCCAGTATAGGTTAGATTAAGTAGGTGCCCCCCCAGTATAGGTTAGATAGGTAGCTGCCCCCCAGGAGATGTTAGATAGGTAGCTGCTCTCCAGTATAGGTGAGGTAGGTAGGTAGGTGCCCCCCCATAATGGAGGGGGGAGCCGCATCCGCGGGGAGAGCAGCCCAACCTCTCCCTCCTTTCCTCTCTCCGGGCCGCCCTCCGTTTTCCCCCTCAGAGTGATTGCAACAGGAAGCGCTGTATACAACTCACCTCCCAGCGTTCCAGTCACCGCTCACTTGCCGCTGGACTCCTCGGCATAGATGCTGATAAAAACGCTGCTTCCTGCTAAACAGGAAGCAGCGTGTGTATACTGGCTATGCAGAGCAGGAGTCCAGCGGCAAGTGAGCGGCGATTGGAACAGAGGGAGGTGAGTTGTATACAGCGCTTCCTGCTGCAATCACTCTGCATCTGAGGGAGGAACACGGAGAGCGGCCTGGGGAGAGGAAGGTATGGAGAGGTCGGGCTGCTCTCCCCGCGGATGCGGCTCCCCCCTCCATTACAGCGCCCCCCTCCCTCAGCACTCAGGGCGGCCGCACGGCCCTAGAAACGGGCCTGCATACAGACACGACATGGTTATGGCTGAGCAACCTTCTGCTCTGAACGATAGTGATCTCACGTTGGTTGTTTTGTGATCCAACGCTGCGGATTGCTTTGTCACGTTGTGCTGACGCTAGACATTACTGTGTATATAGCTTCGTAGTGTACAGCGCCTCTCCACACCCTTGTCTGCTGGGGAGCATTGTTCTGGGCCCCCTGCTTTTCTCCATCTCTACACATGTTGTCGGCATTTAAAAAAATTCATTTAAATTTCATGACAATTTACATAGATATCATTCACAAACTTGTCTCATTTTTAAACATAACTTGTTAGGTAGGAGAAAGCTGCGGCCCTTCTCCAGCCCTCATATCATGAAGGATTGCTGAACAGAAAGCCAGTTAGGCTTAGTTTCCACTGTGCCGCCATGTGTCTGCATGACAGCGATGCCAGCGCTTGATGTAATGCACTGGTAGGGAACCTATGGCTCGGGAGCCAGATGTGGCTCTTTGGATGGCTACATGGGGCTCACAGACAAATCAGTAGGGGTTGATTCACAAAGCTACACTGTTTAAGCAGCGCAGCTTAGTGTGGCAGTGCAATTACAATTTTCAAAGTAGGCACGCTACTGCTGTAGCATGCACTACTAATTTACTTGCGCTCCCTCCAAAACGAACAGCTGCTCTAATTGTCCCACTCTTGACCATGTCAGGTCCAGTGACTTTGTAGGGCAAAATCTCTGCACTTCGACTAGCCCAATAGGCTGCCTGTCACTTTACAGGCAGCCTATTTGGCCAAAGTGTGGGGATCTCGTCCTACAAAGTGAATCAACCCCCAAGTCAGCTAGCTAATTGTACAAGCTGTTAGTCAGTATTTCTCCTGTCTGGCTCTCAGGGAAATTGCTGATGTTGCTGTTACCCAAGAGAAGCAGAAGACATGTCTGACACTTCCTCTGCCCGGCGGATCAACTGTATACACCTCACCATGGCAACAGGGGCATGAGCCCTCTGCTGCGCATACGCACTGTCCCAGTTTGAAACATATTGTATGGCTCTCACGGAAATACATTTTAAAATATGTGGCCTTCATGGCTCTCTCAGCCAAAAAGGTTCCTGACCCCTAAAGTAATGCGACAATGCATCTGTATCCTCTTAATTCCATGCACGGCTATAGGGACTTGCATATGAGATGCGATTTTATGCTGCTGACTGTCCGAGCTTGCATGCAAATTTAGAGGCACAGTGTTCTCCCCAGAATTTTTTTCCAGCCGGGTGGCATGAAATAGTAGCCGGGTGGCATGAAAAAGTAGCCGGGTGGGTTGAGATGAAAATGCAGGGCAACTATGCTTACAGCATAGGAGGATGTGAGGAGGTGAGCCAATGACAGCCGGGTGGTCACCAAATCTAGCCGGGTGGAGAACCCGGCTAAAAGAGCCTGGGGAGAACACTGAGGCTGCCTATTGATTTCAAGTAGGCTGCATTTCCCCATCTGAATTTGCATGGGGTGAAACAAACCGAAATTACAGCAGTGAAAACAAACTCCAGTGAAAATAATGTGCTTCATTTTTACAATAATTATTTATAAATGATTTAGTGAGTGTTTGCCCATTGTAAAGTCTTTTCTCTCCCTGATTTACATTCTGACATATCACATGGTGACAGTTTTACTGCTGGCAGGTGATGTCACTGGAAGTAGCTGCTGCTTGCTTTTTTGGCAGTTGGACCCAGCTGTAAACAGCTGTTATTACCGACAATGGCAATGAGGTTCACAGACAGGAAACTGTCCGGGCCATGGGCCTGACATCACACTGTGGGAGGGGTTTCACCACAATATCAGCCATTCAGACCCTCCTGATGATCTTTTTGAGAAAAGGTAAAGATTTCTCGTGGGAAAGGGGGTATCAGCTCCTAATTGGAATGAAGTTCAGTTCTCGGTTAAAGTAGGGATCACTCTTGTGCAGCATTTTGCAGCAGTGTGAAAAAGCATGTAATGATTTTCTATGAAGCCACTGCTTTCAGGAGGCATCTGTGATTCTACATAGCGCTGAAAAGAAGATACACCCTGCTCTACTTTTCCGCACTACGCATGTTATTCCTCATTGAATTCACTGCCTACTGAAAAAAAAATGCATGCATTAAAATGCACAGAAATCACAAATATCATGTGGCAAAATGCTTGTGGGTAATCCTCTGCGGTTCCTGCAGACACACGTGTGATTCCTGCCTTAGGCTTGGTAGGTTGTCCCTGAGCCCCCAGGAAACCAAGAGACAAAGGGAGAAGAGACCGGCAGCCAATAATAAACTGCAAATAACACCTTTCTGGATGAGTGATTGGTGTTATATGCACGTTTTCTGGTTGCTGGGAAAAGCAACCTCTTTGAATACTTGCCAAAGGTTCCCACTTCTGTCCGGGTTGGGGTGTCCACCCCTCTTGCTTTCCAGGAATTTCAGCTCCTCGATGCTTGAAGTTGGCACAAAAACAAACAGACGGGGGAGAGGAACTAAAATGACCACCTTCCAACTAAGGTGTAAATAGATAATCACTGGAGGGAGGAGCTGCTTAAAAGAACACTATCAATTAAAATGACTTTTTAAAACAATACTCTGTCTTAAAGAGACTCTGAAGCGAGTCTAAATTCACTTTTTTAACATGCAGCCATCTAAACAACTATAACCCCAGCTAAAATGCCGCTATCCCGCGGCAAAACGAAGGGTTAAAACCCCCCAAGTCCCTCCTGCAAAATCCACGACTTTCTTGGTCGTGGATTTTGCTCTTCTTGGAGGCAGAGCTATGAGCTGTAGCTCTGCCTCTATGCACGTCAATCGCCGCACGGATCTCCGCCTCTCCCCGTCCCTCTCTGTGAAGGAAGATTGAGAGGGGCGGGGAGAGGCAGCGATCAGCGGGGATTGACACGCTGAGAGGCAGAGCTACAGGGCTAAGCTCTGCCTCTTCAGGAAGTGCTCCTCGGGCACCACAAAGGGGATTTGGGGGGTATTAACCCCTCGTTTTGCCACGGGATAGTGGCGTTTTACCTGGGGTTATAGTTCTTTACATGGCTGCATGTTAAAAAAGTAAATGTAGACTCGCTTCAGAGTCTCTTTAAGGTACACATTACCACTAGTGCTAGGGGCACTTTATTTATTCACCCAGGTATCTCTCTTCCTGCTTTAAAATCATCCTTCATTCCTCACACAGCTCACAAATATACGTTCACTGTGTCACAGCATGCAGGAGAGTCTGAGGAGGAGGCTGATCTCAGAAGGTAACAGGTAGCCTGTTGCTGTAATAAAACTAGCAGTCAGGGAGATATGTATCCACCACTCCTGACTGGCTGCTTGTGATGTTACACTCCTGGCTGCATCTACTTCCTAGGCTGCTATGTGCTGTCCATGCTGGGAAAGAGAGACATACTGATAAAGATCCTGATAAAGTCTTTGTAAACAATCAGAGAAGTGAAGACGATAAACACACATTGCTGGAATCTTAACCCCTTACCACCATCTGAATAATATTCTTTCAGCAAGGTGATTAATGAACTATACACTGAGGAGTTGATAGCAACCCCTCTGTGCAGGAACATGGTCTAGTCCTGCAGAGCCCCACGGATTTTGTATCTGAAACTGATGGGTGATACAGAGGCAGAGCTGTGTGAAGAAAGAAATTGCTCCTAGTGCTTGTGGTAATGTGTGCCCTGACATACAGCATTATTTTTTTTTTAACCGATCGTGGTGCTTTAACCAGTTCAGGACCACAGGCTGTCCCCCGTACAGCGCTGCAATAGATCAAAGTCATTACAGGCTGTTTTTTTTTTTTTTTTCCAACCTGCCAGCCGTGGCTAGGAGGTTGTTTACTCCGTAACTAAGGCGGCTTGTGCGCTTCTCCGCGCACCGGTCTTGATGCTTTTCGTCATCAGGCGGTCCTGGGGCTACCACCTTCCTGACGCCTATCGGCGTTAGGCGGTCGGGATGGGGTTAAGGTATATAAAATATTTTAAAGCCACTAAAAAGTAGAGGAAGAGGTTGGCTTTCCTCTACTGAAGAATGAGTCATAATTGAAAAATATCAATATATTGCATAAAGTTATGACTACGCCTTTCTCAGGTAGGTCCTACTTCTTCAGGCCAATGAAGAATGTGCTGGATGGCTTCAATGATTAAAATTCTTTAGAGGCCGTAACGCAAGAGGCATTATGGGTTATTGGTTTTTGCTCCTACTGTGCTGGTAATGGTAAAATTTGTTCCCTGCGCACGTCAATTTTACCGGAGTTAGTGCATCAGGCCCCGTGTGTCATACAGAACGCTGTGCCCATCAGGAAAAGCCTGATTCACTACAGATGTGGGGCTTCTGGATTCTTCACAAAGGCTGGGGAGCAGAGACAACTTATCCTCCTTGGCGTTATGATTCTTTTTGGATGTTAGTACCTAAAAGCGGTACAATTTTTTCTGCTTTTAGACCCGAAAGAGGCCCATACACTCGATTGGTTGATTGCAAATCGATTGACTGATCGACCGATTTGCAGCCGATATCGATCTATTTCAATCAATCTGGCAGGCTGGAAAATCTAGGTCGATCTGTTGAGATTGCTTAGCATTTTGCATTGGCCCTAATGGAAATCTGATGGCAAAAAAATGCCATCAGATCTATTTTCAATAGATTTCAAACTGAAATCTGTTGGAAATCTGTTCCTAAACACATCAGATAGATCAGAAATCTATCGGATGATCTATCTGCTGCTAATCTAACGAGTGTATGGCCACCTTTAGATACAGAACTTACCTCTCTGGGACCCAGACCAGTGCAGTATTTCTTCCTCCTGTCCTTCAGGGGGTGCTCTATTTCTATGGTGAGATCTCTGTCTGTTGTCACGTGACATACTGTGAACTCGGAGAGATCTGTACCTTGAAGGACATAGAGAAGACTGGATCCTGGGGAGTATTGAATGGCGCACTCTGCATATCCTGCTCGCTGGTCACCCTGACCCAGTCTCAAGGTTCCCGAAAGCAGCATCCTGAGCCTGGGTTGGGAGTAATGATTTACGGGCGAGCGGGTAAGTTACTAACCCTGGCACCCACTGATTCTTTGATAACTTTCACAGAGATTCACATTAAATGTTTTCTATATTACAACTTTGGTCCACTTTAACAATGTCGGCAAACGAGCACGTTGTTCCCTTGCTTACCCTGCTGGCAGAAGCTGCTCCATAGTGCCCTGTGTTGTCATCCCTCCCCCTCTCTGTATTGAACAGAACAGATCTGCATGCTTCTCGTGCTCGAAACCGAGTGATAAAATCCTGATTACTACAGAGGACAGTGGATGTGTTGGTGCACATACCTTTAGTCTGACTACACTGGCTATATGATTGTTTTCATGTGTGTGACTCTAAAGCCAAAGAGTTCAATCCATAAAGTGCTCTGTGATCAAGTGTTGTCTACAGCAGTCCTGAGCCACAGGTCTTGAAACACTACACACCTGCGCGGACTACAACAGTGCACGGGGGTCACGCAAAGTTAGCATCTGTTGCATCCACCTTTTGATGGGGAAAGAACCTCAATTGGAGGTGGGGGGGCGGAGCCAGAGATGACGAAGCGGAGGCACCAGGATTCGATTCATTTCGGGCATTGGCCCCAGTGGCACGGCCACTTCTAGATTTGACCGGTCAGAACCCGAAGTGGCCAAACTTCAGGTTCTGGCCGTAATATATACAACAGACATTAAAGTTAACAGTTGAAACAACTAACATGAAAAACATGTTTTAGCCCCATAAAAGTCAAAGTTTTAAAATGTAGTCCAGGGTGTGGGGCAGCGCTGCCCAGGGAAACTAGGAATTAGTGTAAATGGCTAAGAGTCGTGCTGTTCAAGGGACTAGAGTGCTGCAGTAGGACAGACCTAGCAGAGGGGCATCTGTGTTGGCGGTTCTCAAGCTGGGGCACCAGTTGCCAAGCTTTTCCCGTTGCGTTCTATTGGGAATGGAGTTCAGCAGGGTGACTGCTTGGAGGAAGAGGGTACTCCTGCGCCTGGAGGGGATGGTTCTGTAACGGTGATCCGAAGGGAGGAGCTCGAAGGAGCGACTCTCGGGGTGGGAAGGGTCTTGGAAGATCCTGGTGGCCCTCAACTTCATTCTGGCCTTGTGGAGGAGGTGGTGGGGTGAACCGATGATCTTCTCCACAGCGCTGATAACTCTTTGGAGTTTGTTCCTGTCGCTAGCGGTTGGGCCTGCATATCAGGCAATGAGAGAGGAACAAAGGATGCTTACCTAAGAAGAGGACCTCCTGGAGACCACTGTTGCTGCCTGAGACCCCCTTTATGATCCCGACCAAAATCCAGTTCATGTATGAGTGTGGCTGTACTGGGCCTGTACGAAATGGGTGCACCTGTGTAGAATCAAAGAGTCATTGGCGTACTGCTCAGAAGCGATGATATTCGCGCAGGCGCACTACAACTGCACTCGTGCATGAAGAGGAGTGTGGCCACCTAACACGTTCAATAAACTCTTGTTGGATATGTCCCAGGGGTCTGTGCGCTGCAACAGTGGGGGGCCAGGAGGATCTTAGAAGCCTCTAGAGTATTTAGAGCTTTCCCTCTTATGCCTGGTACACACATTAAGATTTTCTGGCAGATTAACTGCCAGATCGATTAGTTCCAACATTGTCAATCAATTTTCTGATCGATTTTCCATAGAAGTGAACGAAAAATCGATTGGAAATCAGATCGGACATGCTGGAAATGCAGTAAATCTGCCAGAAAATCTTAACGTGTGTATCTAGCATTAGGTGTGTACCTAGTGTTAGAATTTAACACTAGGTGATTTTTTTTCTTCGTTACGTTTTTTCTTCGTTACGTGGACACTTAAACGCGAAAACTCAAATGGTGCTTGGAAAGAAGCCAGCAGCTCCATTTTTCCTCCCAAGAATTGGAATACTGCATTCAATGTGAATAACCCCAATGATTAAAGGGAACCCGAGGTGAGAGGGATATGGAGGCTGCCATATTTGTTTTCTTTTAAACAATTGCCTGCCTACCCTACTGATCCTCTGCCTCTAATACCTAGCCATAGACCCTGAGGGCCCGTTTCCACTATTGCGCTGCGGAATCGCCGGCGAATCACCGCAGGAAAATCGCATGCGGGTGCGATTCCGCATGCGTTTTTTGCCGCGATTTCGCATGCGATTTTGCATAGGTTAGGGTGGTGCGATTTTAACCATGTCACTGCCTGTGTGAATTAACATGGGTACCTACGCGAAATCGCTTGCGAATTCGCGGCAAAAAACACATGGGGAAAACGCATGCGATTTCCCTATTAAATACATTGCGTGTGATTCGCCTGCATTCCACACGCAGGCAAATTCTGAGGGCTGTGCCATGCAGAAAAATCCTGCACAGAAAAACGCACAGCAAAACTGACAAGTGGAAACAGGCCCATCCACTTGTATTGGCTGTGCGAATCTGCATGCGGGCAACGCATGCGGATTCGCGATAGTGGAAACGGGCCCTTAACAAGCATGCAGCAGATCAGGTCCTCTGACTCAGCTGACTCAGGTTTTACTGGATTAGCCATATGCTTGTTCCAGGGTTTTGACTTTGGCACTAGTTATCTCAGAAGATCAACAGGGCAGCCAGGCAACTGGCATTGTTTACAAAGAAACAAATATGGCAGCCTCCATATTCTTCTCACCTCGGTTTTCCCTTTAACATGACTGGTCACTGCAGTGCAGACGGGTCCTGTATACTGTAGCCTGTTTTTTATTTTCTGCTGACTTTAAATGGCATCGGCATCAAGATGAGATTTGCATAAGCGATGTGCCCGGTTTTCAGGACACACAAAATACTAATTGCAGCCAGCAGAAGATCCGCACAGATGCCTCGTGGTCTGCCATTCAGAGAGTAAGTGCCTCATTTGTGCCCGCTGGAGTGCAGTCAGATTATTAAGTGTGTAATTAAATGGGAGGCGGATCCTCCTTCCTTGGCTGGTCTCCAGCTCAGACCGTCTTCCATATTTCTCTGTCTCCGGCCGGCTGTCCAGATTCCCCGACACTCCGAGCCTCTCTCTCTCTAGTTCTTCTCCAAGGCGTCTTTGGCTGGCCTCGTTGTTGTATCTCGGCGGCTTCTGTGGTCTGTTGGTCTCTTGTTTGCAATAAATCTTCAATGTTGTTTTCTTCCGAAAGCAAACATTTACTTAACCGCTTCTGGACCGCGCTAATTGAAATCTATGCCCTGTTTGGGACCTGATATTCCTGCCATGGCTCAGATCTCAACTAGCCGCATGCTAGCTCTGATTTTGCCGCTCTCTCCTGTTGCTGAAGTCCACTTGTCCTGCCGTCGCTATGCCAGCAGAGCTTTGTGAGTCGGTCAGGAGCCAGTTTGATTGGCTTCTGACCCTGTGAATATTGTGAGCCAATCTTTTTGGTTCACATTGATCACAGGGTCAGGAGACAATGAAATTGACTTCTGACTGGCTCACAGAGCTCTGCTGTCATAGCGATGGCAGGGCGAGTGGGCATTAGCGAAGGGTGTATGGCCACAGCGGCGATTCCATGTGTCGGGACGTTGGTAAGCCCTATTTTTGGTACAAGCAGTTACTGGTCCTTAACTGGTCCTTAAAGGGAACCTTAACTGAACGGGGGGTAAAGAGTTTCACTTACCTAGGGCTATTACCAGCCCCCTGCAGCAGTCCTGTGCCCTCGGAGCCGCTCTGGAATCCTCCGGTCCCCCGCTGTCACTTAGTTTAGTTTTTGACGACTCACCAGTCGGCCGACCGCCATGCGTATTATTGGACACATTCCTTACTGCAATTAGCGCTGTTGCGGACAGCAACGCATACAAAAATACACGTTGCCACATATCTACGCGTGCGGAATGCGGCAACACGTATTTTTGTACGCGTTGCGGTCCGCAACAGCGCTAATTGCAGTAGGGAATGCATCCAATAATACGCATGGCGGCCGGCCGACTGGTGAGTCGTCAAAAGCGAAACTAAGTGACAGCGGGGGACCGGAGATTTCCAGAGCGGCTCCGAGGGCACAGGACTGCTGCAGGGGGCTGGTAATAGCCCCAGGTAAGTGAAACTCTTTACCCCCCATTCAGTTAAGGTTCCCTTTAACCTCTTCCCGACCACATAACGCCGATCGGCATCAGGAAGGTGGCAGCCCCAGAACCGCGTAACACCAAAAGGCGTCAAGTCCTGGGGGGTTTGCAGGGGATGGCGTGCTCTCCGTCATCAGTCTACCAGCGGTGATCGCCTACTATGTACACTGTACAGAGGCTCCAATCGTGATCCCCTCTCATAGTTTCCCAGAATGCTTGGATGGGGGGGGGGGAGGGGTGGTATTTTGCATAGCTAAGCAGCCTAGGCTATGTTCCAGTGGGAGGGCAGGGTTACATACCAATTTGCAGCAATATATAGATAGAGGAAGTGTTTCTGATGATAATTGGCCATAAAAGAGGGTATCTTGAATTATTTACTACACTCTACTGTATGTCATTACAGTGCCTCTTTCATTTATAAATGATTTTGCCATTGTTTGCCCACAGTAAAAATCTTTCCTCTCCCTGATTTACATCTGCTGTCCCCCCTCCCTGGGCACAGACCTCCGAAAGATTGCCAACAACGGATTGTTAGCAGTCTTAAGGTCGTGCACCTCCTCTGGCATCATTGCGGTGGTGCATGCTTAGTAAGCAGGAGCTGCTCAACTCCGTGCTACTACCCATGCGCGGCTGTGCTTGTCACAGAAGAGGAATGCGCCCCAGATATGCGGGTGGTCTGCGCTCATCAAGGGGGATTTGCAGAACACAGAGGGAAGCCTTAGTAGAATCCTGAGTCTTCCCTTACTGCAGCTATGTATCCCTTTCAGAACCTGAGCTTCGGCTCACGTTCTCTTTGAATTGATCACAGGTGGCGACACCCTTACTTTTGGCATGGTGCCTAACTGCAGAATGTTTGTTGTGTGTTCCAAAGTGAGCAGAAACAACACCTGCTCTCCCGGGATGCCCAGAAATAGACCTATGAGAAGCAAGCATTGTGTGCCATTAATAGAGTTCTCCCAGAATCATCTTCTGAGTCTTAACTGCTGTTTGTGCCTGTATGAGAGTTCTCCCACAATCGTCTTCTGAGTCTTAGCTGCTCGTTGTGCCTTTATGAGAGTTCTCTCAGAATCTTCTTCCGAGTCTTAGCTGCTCTTTGTGCCTTTATGAGTTCCCCAGAATCTTCTTCTGAGTCTTAGCTGCTCTTTGTGTCTTTATGAGAGTTCTCCCAGAATCATCTTCTGAGTCTTAAGGGGCCCATACACCTAACGATTTTCCCGCCGATATATACAGCAGATTCGATCACTGTGATCGAATCTGCTGTTAAATTGTTGCACAAACGCAAACGATTGATTTCTGTCCGAAATCAATCGTTCCCGTCGTTTCCCGTTGAGCCGTCCGTGCGGAAGATTTTTCTCGATCGCCGGCGGGTCGGGAGTGCGTCTATAGTGGCGTTCGAATGCCCGACGGCCAACGCAATACATTACCTGCTCCGGCCGGCGCGAGTCCCCGCTGTCACCGATGTCTTCTTCTCCGCTGGGTTCCGGTCCGGCTGGCTTCACCTCCTGTCCCGGCAGGAAGTTTAAACAGTAGAGCGCCCTCTACTGTTTAAACTTCCCCGGACAGAAAGAAGTGAAGCCAGCCGGACCGGAATGCGGAACCCAGTGGAGAGGAAGAGATCGGTGACAGCGGGGACTCGCGCCGGCCGGAGCAGGTAATGTATGCGGGGGGGGGGGGGGGGGGCGGCAGCACCACCACAGATTGTGATCGGTTTCATGCTGTTTGCAGTAAAGGCAGCCATACAATCCCTCTATGAGAGTTTATGAGAATTCTCCCAGAATCTTCTGCGTCTTAGCTGCTCTTTGTGCCTTTATGAGAATTCTTCCAGAATCTTCTTCTGAGTCTTAGCTGCTCTTTGTGCCTTTATGAGAATTCTTCCAGAATCTTCTTCTGAGTCTTAGCTGCTCTTTGTGCCATTATTAGAGTTCTCCCAGAATCTTTTTTCTGAGTCTTAGCTGCTCTTTGTGCATTTATGAGTCCTACCAGAATCTTCTTCCGAGTCTTAGCTGCACTTTGTGCCTTTATGAGAGTTCTCCCAGAATCTTCTTCTGAGTCTTAGCTGCTCGTTGTGCCTTTATGAGTTCTCCCAGAATCTTCTTCTGCGTCTTAGCTGCTCTTTGTGCTTTTATGAGTTCTCCCAGAATCTTCTTCTGAGTCTTAGCTGCTCTTTGTGCTTTTATGAGTTCTCCCAGAATTATCTTCTGAGACTCTTTGTGCCTTTATGAGTTCTCCAAGAATCTTCTTCTGAGTCTTAGCTGCTCTTTGTGCCTTTATGAGTTCCCAGAATCTTCTTCTGAGTCTTAGCTGCTCTTTGTGCCTTTATGAGTTCCCCAGAATCTTCTTCTGAGTCTTAGCTGCTCTTTGTGCTTTTATGAGAGTTGTCCCAGAATCATCTCTGTGTTAGCTGCTTTTTGTGCCATTATTAGAGTTCTCCCAGAATCCTCTTCTGTATCTTAGCTACCCTCTTCTCTTTCTCCACAGGTTCTTCTTTAAAATGTGATGGAGGGAAGGGAGACCCCGACCCGCTCCAGCCGTACCACTCCCACCAGCCCACGGGTAAACCCTGCTCTGGTGAAAAGACCCCGCTTCCAAACACTGGCTCGCTTCTGGGAAGGCCAAGACGTCCTGGCCCGGTGGACGGACGGACTGCTCTATCTGGGCATCATCAAGAAGGTAGGGACGAGTCATCCATGGTGACAAATGTAGAAAGTGCACAATTTCTACCACAACATGGCAAGAAAGCTTTGGACATTTTTAGGATGAGCTGTAAGACTGGCTTTTTGATTTCTTTGCATAACTTCCTAGGGCAATCTTCAGTTCATTCACTTAAGGTACCCATACATAACTCAATTTTGCCATGAGCGGTTAAGGGATGTACTGTATTGGGCTAATCTAAAATTCTCTGTTGGAGGTGCCCTAATAATTCTAATAACAGGTTGGTTTATCTAGGAGTGTATGGATCTTACCTCCTTATGGACAAACCACAACGGTAAGTGTACTTTTTATTCATGTACATAAAACAGACAACGCGTTTCACAGGTGCTGGCCTTCTTCCTCAGGTCAATATAAAGTGCCTTAACAGCAGTACAACATGGACATAAGCGCCTCTCTAGTGTAGAGCTTTTCAACCTGTGGTATGCGTACCACCGGTGGTACTTTGCCTGCTACTTAATTTCTCACCTGCCGCTTTTCCTGGTCCCGTACTGCTTCCATAAAGTTCGGCTCTCCCTCTCATGCTCCTTGCTGTGCTGCCCAGTGACATACTTCAGACCTCAGATCAGTGATGAAGAGACAGCCAGGTGAACGATGCACAGTGACGGCACGTATACAGGAAGTGACATCACTGCTCACTTCCTGTATTTGAAGTCTATGCACCATCACTGTGCACATTTTACATAACTGTAGGTGGGCAATCTAATTTTAATCCTTTTCCCCACCAATGCCTCCTGCTTTTCCCCTCCTATGTGCCCCCCTTTTCTTAAAGTGTGCCTATAAGAGGAAAAAAAAAGTGCCCATGGAGGGTACTTGGGTGGGGAAGCCTCTGGATCCTAAAGAGGCTTCCTCCTCAGTAGAGGGGATCCAACCCTGGAACCCCCCAATAATCACCTTGTCGTGTGCGCGCATGCACAGTAGTTGCTGCCCGCTTGGGCTTCGGAGGAAACAGCCGAGCCCAATTGGGTCTACTGCGCAGGCACACTAGTGGTACTTGAAAAATTTCAAGCAATAAAAGTGGTACAGTTGGTGGAAAGGTTGAAAAGCCCTGCTCTAGTGGATGAATTAAAAGTACACTTACCGTTGCGGTTTGTCCAGTAAGGAGGTAAGATCCATACACTCCTAGATATACCAACCTGCTATTAGAATTATTAAGGCGCCTCCCAACAGAGTATTTTAGATTAGCCTAACCCTTCGGGGTCTGACATTGCAAGCACTAGTGTATGCAATAAAAATTCAAGGAGCCTGCCCAGCTGACCTGGAATACCGAGCGGAGACGGATAATTTTCCGTAGGCCTGAATGGTGGTTGCAGATTGTTGCAACCTACCTATGTGAGTATATCTCTTATATTGTTAAATACCAACTCTTACAAACGATACTGCACCATTGGGCTCCTGGTCTCTCTCATATAGATACTTGGAGGCGACTTCAACCATCAAGAATCACACCAGTCCTTCTATTGTATTGGGCAATCAACAACAGTGTGGTCAATCGACTATTGGCAAGTGAGATCCTATGCAGTGTTCCTTCACTAGTCGATCTGAACGATGTTGTACCTCCTTGCTCTGACCCCAAAAATCTATTCTTAGTCAATCGAAATCATGTGAACATTAGCTGATACGGTCGACTGATATTTGTCATCCTGCCCGACCAAGTAAATTATCGGCCAATTTCAATCAAAAGAGCGGAATGGAACATAATCAATTCCTCCTGCACCCCCCCCCCACACACACACACACTTACACAATCTGATTAAATAATTGAATCAAATGGTTGATCGAGCAGGAAAATCAAGTGATGTATGGGCCCCTTTAGGGCTAAAGCTTGTCCAGTGTAATCAGGATAGTGACTAATGCCCTCCTTCTCCTTTGCTCCTCTTTTTTTCCACTACTTCCTAGTTCTGTGTGTCATGTGATGCAGAGTAACCAATGACACAGCATGAGAGTCGCAGAGACTCCACACTTGTGTGAGAAGAGTAAACAGCAGATCTCAAGAGCTTGCAATCAGCTGCTGGATGGGCTCTGGTTCTGCTGAAATGTACACCCTAGTAGAGATGGTCAATGAAATGAGATAGATTAGAGTTGTTGTACATTTTATTTTAATTTTATGCAAATATGTGTAACCTTGAATAGGAACAATCAGAGATCTTAAAGGGAAACTAGGGGAAAAAAAAGTGCCCAGAGATGGGAACTCCTCTCTTCAGAGGGAGCCTCTGCGGTTTCCAAAGGCTTTCACCGTCCTCCTCCACTAGGCAATTGCAGCGCTTCATCATGCAAAACACCGTTGACAAGGCCTTGCTGCAGGGTTACGTACAGTGGAGGAAATAATTATTTGATGCCTCACTGATTTTTTAAGTTAGTCCAATGACAAAGAAATGAAAAGTCTCAGAACAGTATCATTTCAATGGTAGGTTTATTTTAACAGTGGCAGATAGCACATCAAAAGGAAAATCGAAAAAATAACCTTAACCTTCCTGGCGGTAAGCCCGAGCTGAGCTCGGGCTATGCCGCGCAGGAAGATATCTCAGCCCCTGATGGAGCGATTTGCTCCATTTAAAATGCTGTACGCGCAGCTAGCACTTTGCTAGCCGCGCGTACAGCTTGATCGCCGCCGCTCTGCGGCGATCGCCCGTACGCAGCGGCGCAAGAGGGGCCCCCCCCGCCAGAGCCCTGCGCTGCCCGGACCAATGAGTTCCGGGCAGCGCTATGGGCTGGATCGGAGGTGTCTGACGTCAGGACGTCGGCTGACGTCCATGACGTCATTCCGATCGTCGCCATGGCGACAGGAGAAGCCAAACAGGGGAGCGCGTTATATACGCGTTCCCCTGTTTGCTATTGATGCCGGCGACGATCGCACTAGAGGGACACATGCGCCCTCTAGTGGTGTTTCATGTAGCTACCACTCTGGTAGCTTTACATGAAACACAAAAAAAAAAATTAAAAAAAAAAGGATTTTTGCCATTTTGGCAAAAAAAATTAACCGCCAGGAGGGTTAAATAAAAGATAGCAACTGATTTGCATTTCATTGAGTGAAATAAGTTTTTAAACCCTCTAACAATAAAAGACTTAATACTTAGTGGAAAAACCCTTGTTTGCAAGCACAGAGGTCAAATGTTTCTTGTAATTGATGACCAAGTTTGCACATATTTTAGGAGGAATGTTGGTCCACTCCTCTTTGCAGATCATCTCTAAATCCCTAAGGTTTCGAGGCTGTCTCTGTGCAACTCTGAGCTTGAGCTCCCTCCATAGGTTTTCTATTGGATTAAGGTCTGGAGACTGACTAGGCCACTCCATGACCTTAATGTGCTTCTTCTTGAGCCACTCCTTTGTTGCCTTCGCTGTATGTTTTGGGTCATTGTCGTACTGGAACACCCATTCACGACCCATTTTCAGTTTCCTGGCAGAGGGAAGGAGGTTGTCGTTCAGGATTTCACAATACATGGCTCCGTCCATTTTCCCGTTAATGCGATTAAGTTGTCCTGTGCCCTTAGCAGAAAAACACCCCCAAAGCAAAATGTTTCCACCCCCATGCTTGACGGTGGGGACGGTGTTTTGGGGGTCATAGGCAGCATTTTTCTTCCTCCAAACACAGCGAGTTGAGTTAATGCCAAAGAGCTCTATTTTGGTCTCATCAGACCACAGCACCTTCTCCCAGTCACTCACAGAATCATTCAGGTGTTCATTGGCAAACTTCAGACGGGCCTGCACATGTGCCTTCTTAAGCAGGGGGACCTTGCGAGCCCTGCAGGATTTTAATCCATTGCGGTGTAATGTGTTTCCAATGGTTTTCTTGGTGACTGTGGTCCCTGCTAATTTGAGGTTATTCACTAACTCCTCCCGTGTAGTTCTAGGATGCTTTTTTACCTTTCTCAGAACCATTGACTCCCCACGAGGTGAGATCTTGCGTGGAGCCCCAGAGCGAGGTCGATTGATGGTCATTTTGTGCTCCTTCCATTTTTGAACAATCGCACCAACAGTTGTCACCTTCTCTCCCAGCTTCTTGCTAATGGTTTTGTAGCCCATTCCAGCCTTGTGCAGGTCTACAATTTTGTCTCTGACATCCTTGGACAGCTCTTTGGTCTTTCCCATGTTGGAGAGTTTGGAGTCTGCTTGATTGATTGATTGATTCTGTGGACAGGTGTCTTTTATACAGGTGACTAGTTAAGACAGGTGTCCTTAATGAGGGTGACTAATTGAGTAGAAGTGTCTAACCACTCTGTGGGAGCCAGAACTCTTAATGGTTGGTAGGGGTTCAAAAACTTATTTCACTCAATGAAATGCAAATCAGTTGCTATCTTTTATTTAAGGTTATTTTTTCGATTTTCCTTTTGATGTGCTATCTGCCACTGTTAAAATAAACCTACCATTGAAATGATACTGATCTGAGACTTTTCATTTATTTGTCATTGGACAAACTTACAAAATCAGTGAGGGGTCAAATAATTATTTCCTCCACTGTAGCCACAGTGCTGCCACACGACTTTGATCTTCAGGATCTCAGCGCTGGTCCAGCCTGATGGAGGAAGACAGAGGAAGCTTCTTGAGAGCTTCTCTGAGGACAGTCAGTGAAATGACTATGTAGTGCTGCAGAAGATTTCAGTGCTATATAAATACATAATAATAATATGGTAGGACATTAGACTATGACTATAGTCGGATTACACTGTGAGCTCCTCTGAGGACAGTCAGTGACATGTCTGCATTCTGTAAAGTGCGGCAGAAGATAGCATTGCTATATAAAGACATAATAATATGGTAGGGCATTAGACTATGAACTTGGTGGTAGGATTAGATTGTGATCTCCTCTGAGGACAGTCAGTGACATGATTATGTACTCTGTAAAGTGCTGCAGACGATGTCAGTGTTATATATCTACATAATATAATATATGATAGGACATTAGACTACTACTATGGTAGGATTGGATTGTGAGTTCCTTTGAGGACAGTCAGTGATAGGACTGTGTACTATGTAAAGTGCAGCAGAACATGTCACTGCTATATACAGTAAATACATGATAATAATAATAATACGGTAGGACATTAGACTATGACTATGGTAGGGATTAGAGTGTGAGCACCTCTGAGGACAGTCAGTGACATGACTAGGTACTCTGTAATGTGCTGCAGAAGATGTCAGTGCTATATAAATAGATAATAATAATATGGTAGGACATTAGACTATGACTATGGTAGGATTGTGAGCTTCTCTGAGGACAGTCAGTGACATGACTATGTACTCTGTACAGTGCTGCAGAAGATGTCACTGCTATATACAGTAAATACATGATAATAATAATACGGTAGGACATTAGACTATGACTATGGTAGGGATTAGAGTGTGAGCACCTCTGAGGACAGTCAGTGAAATGACTATGTACTCTGTAAAGTGCTGCAGAAGATGTCAGCGCTATATGAATACATAATTATAATATGGTAGGACATTAGATTATGACTATGGTAGGCATTGGAGTGTGAGCTTCTCTGAGGACAGTCAGTGACATGACTATGTACTATGTAAAGTGCTGCAGCAGATGTCAGTGCTATATACATTTATGAAGTTAAAACTGTTGTTTCTGCATGATGTAGTGTAGATTTAAGACGTTAGAAACAATTGAAATGGATGGTCTTAATGTAATTTGTTCAAATTACCGATATTGTATGTGAATTTGATTGCCTTTTGGGTGCTTTCAATTACAGAAACAATTCAATGAAATATGATAAAATTTCCAGGTAGATGGGCAGCAGGCAGAAACACACACAATCAGCTTCTTTGTACGTTCGTCAATGGTAAGGTCACCTGTTGACATGGTAACCAGCACTTAATGAATAGGCCCCACAGAAACCGCCCATGGGCTGATCCATTGAAAAGAATCCTGTTGTGGAAGGAATGTGGAGGCTGACAACTTTATTTATTTAAAATAATGCCAATGGCCTAATAGCCTGGCTGTGGTATTGATTTCTTGCCTTTAGTAGTGTCTGAGTCACACATAGGGAACGAGCATTATCTTGCCTTCATTATCTCCCACGTTATAGGTGACCACACACAGGCAAATGGCCACCGGATTACACACATGGCATTTCACCACCCAGGCTTTATGGTGCAGGGTGAGTCACCAAACAAATTTTAGGCGGTATTAATTGCGATTCCCCCACTGCATGTAACAACTCGGAGTGAGACGTAATTTGGGGTCCGGCAATCATCGGATCCTCGAATTACCCTTTCGCAGCCATAGACATAATAATATTAGTCTTAAGCCACGTTCACATAGCAGACGGTCCATGTTCATCACACACATAAATTGTCAAACTTGAAGTTTAAATTTGTGGTGAGGTGAGTAGGGGTCGGGTGACCAGGGGATGGCACAACAGCCGTTTTGCGCTGGTGTGGAGCTTGCTCACGTGCTCGTGTTTAGGGTAACAGCAGCGCGGGCAGGCTTCCGAGGTGAACCTCGTTGGCCCCGCCTACCACGTCTGCCATTGGCCCAGAGTGCTGATGCAACAAGGGTTGGAGGTGAAGGGGCGGGGACTCGCGGCTCAGCGGTGAGATAGAGCAGTCAGTGTTACCCTGAACACGAGCACGTGAGCAAGCGACACACCGGCAAA